>NW_028227684.1:48586-92344 GCF_978045245.1 Mus caroli | reverse complement strand
AATATGGTGAGAAACCCTGAAAAAGTCAAAAAATGAGAAAATCACACTGTAGGACCTGGAATATGGTGAGAAACCCTGAAAAAGTCTAAAAATGAGAAAATCACACTGTAGTACCTGGAATATGGTGAGAAACCCTGAAAAAGTCTAAAAATGAGAAAATCAAACAGTAGGACCTGGAATATGGTGAGAAACCCTGAAAGATAGAAAAATAAGAAAATCAAACTTGTAGTACCTGCAATATGGTGAGAAACCCTGCAAAAGGCAAAAAATGAGAAAATCACAATATAGGACTTGGAATAAGATGAGAAACCGTGAAAAAGACAAAAAATAACAAAAACACACTGTAGGAGCTGGAATATGGTGAGAAACCCTAAAAATGTCCAAAAATAAGAAATTCACACTTGTAGGACCTGCAATATGGTGAGAAACCCTGAAAAAGTCGAAAAATGAGAAAATCACACTGTAGGACTTGGAATAAGATGAGAAACCCTGAAAAAGTTGAAAAATGAGAAAATCACAATGTAGAAGATGGAATATGGTGAGCAATCCTGAAAAAGTCTTAAAATGAGAAAATCACACTGTAAGACCTGGAATATGGTGAGAAACTGAAAATGTCAAAAAATAAGAAATTCACACTTGTAGGACCTGCAATATGGTGAGAAACCCTGAAAAAGTCAAAAAATGAGAAAATCACACTGTAGGACTTGGAATAAAATGAGAAACCGTGAAAAAGACAAAAAATGACAAAAGTACACGGTAGGAGATGGAATATGGAGAGAAACCGTTAAAAAGTAGAAAAATAAGATATACACACTTGTAGGACAGGCAATATGGTGAGAGACCCTGAAATAGTCTTAAAATGAGAAAATCACACTGTAGTACCTGGAATATGGTGAGAAACCCTGAAAAAGTCCAAAAATAAGAAATTCACACGTGTAGGACCTGCAATATGGTGAGAAACCCTGAAAAAGTCGAAAAATGAGAAAATCACACTGTAGGACTTGGTATAAGATGAGACACCCTGAAAAAGTCAAAAAATGAGAAAATTTCACTGTAGGACTTGGAATACGATGAGAAAACCTGAAAAAGTTGAAAAATGAGAAAATCACAATGTGGAAGATGGAATATGGTGAGCAATCCTGAAAAAGTCAAAAAATGAGAAAATCACACTGTGGAACCTGGAATATGGTGAGAAACTCTGTAAAAGGCGAAAAATTGGAAAAATCACACTCTAGGACTTGGAATATGATGAGAAACCCTGAAAAAGTCAAAAATGAGAAAATCAGACTGTAGTAGCTGGAATATGGTGAGAAACATTGAAAAAGTCTCAAAATGAGAAAATCAAACAGTTGGACCTGCAATATGGTGAGAAACACTGAAACAGTCGAAAAATAAGAAAATCAAACTTGTAGTACCTGCAATATGGTGAGAAACCCTGAAAAATTCCAAAAATGAGAAAATCACACTGTAGGATTTAGAATATGATGAGAAACCGTGAAAAAGTCAAAAAATGAGAAAAATACACTGTAGAAGCTGGAATATGGTGAGTAAACCCTGAAAAAGTCGAAAAATAAGAAAATCACACTTGTAGAACCTCCAATATGGTGAGAAACCCTGAAAAAGTCAAAAAATGAGAAAATCACACTGTAGGACCTGGAATATGTTGAGAAACCCTGAAAAAGTCTTAAAATGAGAAAATCACACTGTAGGACTTGGAATAAGATGAGAAACCCTAAAAAAGTCGAAAAATGAGAAAAATACACTGAAGGAGTTGGAATATGGTGAGAAACTCTGAAAAAGTCGAAAAAAGAGAAAATCACACTCTAGGACTTGGAATATGATGAGAAACCCTGAAAAAGTCAAAAAATGAGAAAATCACACTGTAGTACCTGGAATATGGTGAGAAACCCTGAAAAAGTCTAAAAATGAGAAAATCAAACAGTAAGACCTGGAATATGGGGAGAAACCCTGAAAGATCAAAAATAAGAAAATCAAACTTGTAGTACCTGCAATATGGTGAGAAACCCTGCAAAAGGCAAAAAATGAGAAAATCACAATATAGGACTTGGAATAAGATGAGAAACCGTGAAAAAGACAAAAAATAACAAAAACACACTGTAGGAGCTGGAATATGGTGAGAAACCCTAAAAAAGTCCAAAAATAAGAAATTCACACTTGTAGGACCTGCAATATGGTGAGAAACCCTGAAAAAGTCGAAAAATGGGAAAATCACACTGTAGGACTTGGAAGAAGATGAGACACCCTGAAAAACTCAAAAAATGAGAAAATTTCACTGTAGGACTTGGAATAAGATGAGAAACCCTGAAAAAGTTGAAAAATGAGAAAATCACAATGTAGAAGATGGAATATGGTGAGCAATCCTGAAAAAGTCAAAAAATGAGAAAATCACACTGTAGGACCTGGAATATGGTGAGAAACTCTGAAAAAGTCGATAAAAGAGAAAATCACACTCTAGAACTTGGAATATGATGAGAAACCCTGAAAAAGTCAAAAAATGAGAAAATCATACTGTAGTACCTGGAATATGGTGAGAAACCCTGAAAAAGTCTAAAAATGAGAAAATCAAACAGTAGGACCTGGAATATGGTGAGAAACCCTGAAAGATCTAAAAATTAGAAAATCAAACTTGTAGTACCTGCAATATGGTGAGAAACCCTGCAAAAGGCAAAAAATGAGAAAATCACAATATAGGACTTGGAATAAGATGAGAAACCGTGAAAAAGACAAAAAATAACAAAAACACACTGTAGGAGCTGGAATATGGTGAGAAACCCTAAAAAAGTCCAAAAATAAGAAATTCACACTTGTAGGATCTGCAATATGGTGAGAAACCCTGAAAAAGTCGAAAAATGAGAAAATCACACTGTAGGACTTGGAATAAGTTGAGACACACTGAAAAAGTCAAAAAATGAGAAAATTTCACTGTAGGACTTGGAATAAGATGAGAAACCCTGAAAAAGTTGAAAAATGAGAAAATCACAATGTAGAAGATGGAATATGGTGAGCAATTCTGAAAAAGTCTTAAAATGAGAAAATCACACTGTAGGACCTGGAATATGGTGAGAAACTGAAAATGTCGAAAAATAAGAAATTCACACTTGTAGGACCTGCAATATGGTGAGAAACCCTGAAAAAGTCAAAAAATGAGAAAATCACACTGTAGGACTTGGAATAAAATGAGAAACCGTGAAAAAGACAAAAAATGACAAAAGTACACGGTAGGAGATGGAATATGGAGAGAAACCGTTAAAAAGTAGAAAAATAAGATATACATACTTGTAGGACAGGCAATATGGTGAGAGACCCTGAAATAGTCTTAAAATGAGAAAATCACACTGTAGTACCTGGAATATGGTGAGAAACCCTGAAAAAGTCCAAAAATAAGAAATTCACACGTGTAGGACCTGCAATATGGTGAGAAACCCTGAAAAAGTCGAAAAATGAGAAAATCACACTGTAGGACTTGGTATAAGCTGAGACACCCTGAAAAAGTCAAAAAATGAGAAAATTTCACTGTAGGACTTGGAATACGATGAGAAAACCTGAAAAAGTTGAAAAATGAGAAAATCACAATGTGGAAGATGGAATATGGTGAGCAATCCTGAAAAAGTCAAAAAATGAGAAAATCACACTGTGGAACCTGGAATATGGTGAGAAACTCTGTAAAAGGCGAAAAATTGGAAAAATCACACTCTAGGACTTGGAATATGATGAGAAACCCTGAAAAAGTCAAAAATGAGAAAATCAGACTGTAGTAGCTGGAATATGGTGAGAAACATTGAAAAAGTCTCAAAATGAGAAAATCAAACAGTTGGACCTGCAATATGGTGAGAAACACTGAAACAGTCGAAAAATAAGAAAATCAAACTTGTAGTACCTGCAATATGGTGAGAAACCCTGAAAAAGTCAAAAAATGAGAAAATCACACTGTAGTACCTGGAATATGGTGAGAAACCCTGAAAAAGTCTAAAAATGAGAAAATCAAACAGTAAGACCTGGAATATGGGGAGAAACCCTGAAAGATCAAAAATAAGAAAATCAAACTTGTAGTACCTGCAATATGGTGAGAAACCCTGCAAAAGGCAAAAAATGAGAAAATCACAATATAGGACTTGGAATAAGATGAGAAACCGTGAAAAAGACAAAAAATAACAAAAACACACTGTAGGAGCTGGAATATGGTGAGAAACCCTAAAAAAGTCCAAAAATAAGAAATTCACACTTGTAGGACCTGCAATATGGTGAGAAACCCTGAAAAAGTCGAAAAATGGGAAAATCACACTGTAGGACTTGGAAGAAGATGAGACACCCTGAAAAACTCAAAAAATGAGAAAATTTCACTGTAGGACTTGGAATAAGATGAGAAACCCTGAAAAAGTTGAAAAATGAGAAAATCACAATGTAGAAGATGGAATATGGTGAGCAATCCTGAAAAAGTCAAAAAATGAGAAAATCACACTGTAGGACCTGGAATATGGTGAGAAACTCTGAAAAAGTCGATAAAAGAGAAAATCACACTCTAGAACTTGGAATATGATGAGAAACCCTGAAAAAGTCAAAAAATGAGAAAATCATACTGTAGTACCTGGAATATGGTGAGAAACCCTGAAAAAGTCTAAAAATGAGAAAATCAAACAGTAGGACCTGGAATATGGTGAGAAACCCTGAAAGATCTAAAAATTAGAAAATCAAACTTGTAGTACCTGCAATATGGTGAGAAACCCTGCAAAAGGCAAAAAATGAGAAAATCACAATATAGGACTTGGAATAAGATGAGAAACCGTGAAAAAGACAAAAAATAACAAAAACACACTGTAGGAGCTGGAATATGGTGAGAAACCCTAAAAAAGTCCAAAAATAAGAAATTCACACTTGTAGGATCTGCAATATGGTGAGAAACCCTGAAAAAGTCGAAAAATGAGAAAATCACACTGTAGGACTTGGAATAAGTTGAGACACACTGAAAAAGTCAAAAAATGAGAAAATTTCACTGTAGGACTTGGAATAAGATGAGAAACCCTGAAAAAGTTGAAAAATGAGAAAATCACAATGTAGAAGATGGAATATGGTGAGCAATTCTGAAAAAGTCTTAAAATGAGAAAATCACACTGTAGGACCTGGAATATGGTGAGAAACTGAAAATGTCGAAAAATAAGAAATTCACACTTGTAGGACCTGCAATATGGTGAGAAACCCTGAAAAAGTCAAAAAATGAGAAAATCACACTGTAGGACTTGGAATAAAATGAGAAACCGTGAAAAGACAAAAAATGACAAAAGTACACGGTAGGAGATGGAATATGGAGAGAAACCGTTAAAAAGTAGAAAAATAAGATATACATACTTGTAGGACAGGCAATATGGTGAGAGACCCTGAAATAGTCTTAAAATGAGAAAATCACACTGTAGTAACTGGAATATGGTGAGAAACCCTGAAAAAGTCCAAAAATAAGAAATTCACACGTGTAGGACCTGCAATATGGTGAGAAACCCTGAAAAAGTCGAAAAATGAGAAAATCACACTGTAGGACTTGGTATAAGCTGAGACACCCTGAAAAAGTCAAAAAATGAAAAATTTCACTGTAGGACTTGGAATAAGATGAGAAAACCTGAAAAAGTTGAAAAATGAGAAAATCACAATGTAGAAGATGGAATATGGTGAGCAATCCTGAAAAAGTCAAAAAATGAGAAAATCACACTGTGGAACCTGGAATATGGTGAGAAACTCTGTAAAAGGCGAAAAATTGGAAAAATCACACTCTAGGACTTGGAATATGATGAGAAACCCTGAAAAAGTCAAAAATGAGAAAATCAGACTGTAGTAGCTGGAATATGGTGAGAAACATTGAAAAAGTCTCAAAATGAGAAAATCACACAGTTGGACCTGCAATATGGTGAGAAACACTGAAACAGTCGAAAAATAAGAAAATCAAACTTGTAGTACCTGCAATATGGTGAGAAACCCTGAAAAATTCCAAAAATGAGAAAATCACACTGTAGGATTTAGAATATGATGAGAAACCGTGAAAAAGTCAAAAAATGAGAAAAATACACTGTAGAAGCTGGAATATGGTGAGTAAACCCTGAAAAAGTCGAAAAATAAGAAAATCACACTTGTAGAACCTCCAATATGGTGAGAAACCGTGAAAAAGTCAAAAAATGAGAAAATCACACTGTAGGACCTGGAATATGTTGAGAAACCCTGAAAAAGTCTTAAAATGAGAAAATCACACTGTAGGACTTGGAATAAGATGAGAAACCCTGAAAAGTCGAAAAATGAGAAAAATACACTGAAGGAGTTGGAATATGTTGAGAAACCCTGAAAAAGTCTTAAAATGAGAAAATCACACTGTAGGACCTGGAATATGGTGAGAAACTCTGAAAAAGTCGAAAAAAGAGAAAATCACACTCTAGGACTTGGAATATGATGAGAAACCCTGAAAAAGTCAAAAAATGAGAAAATCACACTATAGTACCTGGAATATGGTGAGAAACCCTGAAAAAGTCTAAAAATGAGAAAATCAAACAGTAAGACCTGGAATATGGGGAGAAACCCTGAAAGATCAAAAATAAGAAAATCAAACTTGTAGTACCTGCAATATGGTGAGAAACCCTGCAAAAGGCAAAAAATGAGAAAATCACAATATAGGACTTGGAATAAGATGAGAAACCGTGAAAAAGACAAAAAATAACAAAAACACACTGTAGGAGCTGGAATATGGTGAGAAACCCTAAAAAAGTCCAAAAATAAGAAATTCACACTTGTAGGACCTGCAATATGGTGAGAAACCCTGAAAAAGTCGAAAAATGGGAAAATCACACTGTAGGACTTGGAAGAAGATGAGACACCCTGAAAAACTCAAAAAATGAGAAAATTTCACTGTAGGACTTGGAATAAGATGAGAAACCCTGAAAAAGTTGAAAAATGAGAAAATCACAATGTAGAAGATGGAATATGGTGAGCAATCCTGAAAAAGTCAAAAAATGAGAAAATCACACTGTAGGACCTGGAATATGGTGAGAAACTCTGAAAAAGTCGAAAAAAGAGAAAATCACACTCTAGAACTTGGAATATGATGAGAAACCCTGAAAAAGTCAAAAAATGAGAAAATCACACTGTAGTACCTGGAATATGGTGAGAAACCCTGAAAAAGTCTAAAAATGAGAAAATCAAACAGTAGGACCTGGAATATGGTGAGAAACCCTGCAAGATCAAAAAATAAGAAAATCAAACTTGTAGTACCTGCAATATGGTGAGAAACCCTGCAAAAGGCAAAAAATGAGAAAATCACAATATAGGACTTGGAATAAGATGAGAAACCGTGAAAAAGACAAAAAATGACAAAAACACACTGTAGGAGTTGGAATATGGTGAGAAACCCTGAAAAAGTCCAAAAATAAGAAATTCACACTTGTAGGACCTGCAATATGGTGAGAAACCCTGAAAAAGTCGAAAAATGAGAAAATCACACTGTAGGACTTGGAATAAGATGAGACACCCTGAAAGAGTCAAAAAACGATAAAATTTCACTGTAGGACTTGGAATAAGATGAGAAACCCTGAAATGTTGAAAAATGAGAAAATCACAATGTAGAAGATGGAATATGGTGAGCAATCCTGAAAAAGGATTGTAGCTGTCTTCAGACACTTCAGAAGAGGGTGTCAGATTCTGGAGAATCTAAATCCCTCTTCTGGTCTGCATATGATGTACATAAACACAGCCTCACATATACTTCTAAAAATTTAAAGATGGGTGGGGCCACTGAAAGGGCTCAACAATTAACAGCATTGTCTCCTCTTCCAGAGAACCTGGGATCAACTACCAGCAACTATATGGTGGCCCATCTCCAGTTCCAGGGGATCAGACAGACAGACATACAGACAAGGATGGCTGGCCTTCCTGGTTTTTATTTCTTTCTTATCCGTTTAAAAATGTTTATTTATTTATTTATAAATTTATTAGATATAAGTACACTGTAGCTGTCTTCAGACACTCAGGAAGAGGGTGTCAGATTCTGGAGAATCTAAGTCCCTCTTATGATCTGGATATGATGTACATAAAAACAGCTTCACATTTACTTCTAAAAATTTAAAGATGGGTGGGGCCACTGAAAGGGCTCAACAATTAACAGCATTGTCTCCTCTTCCAGAAAACCTGGGATCAACTACCAGCAACTATATGGTGGCCCATCTCCAGATCCAGGGGATCAGAGAGACAGACAGACAGACAGACAGACAGACAAGGATGGCAGGCCTCTCTGGTTTTTCTTTCTTTCTTATCCTTTTTAAAACATGTTTATTTATTTATTTATGTATTTATTAGATATAAGTACACTGTAGCTGTCTTCAGACACTCCAGAAGAGGGTATCAGATTCTGTAGAATATAAATCCCTCTTATGGTCTACATACAATGTACATAAACACAGCCTCACATATACTTCTAAAAATTTAAAGATGTGTGGGGCCACTGAAAGGGCTCAACAATTAACAGCATTGTCTCCTCTTCCAGAGAACCTGGGATAAACTACCAGCAACTATATGGTGGCCCACCTCCAGTTCCAGGGGATCAGACAGACAGACAGAAAACAGAGATAAGGATGGAAGGCCTGCCTGGACTTTCTTTCTTTATTATCCTTATTTAAAAATATTTATTTGTTTATTTATGTATTTATTAGATATAAGTACACTGTAGCTGTCTTCAGACACTCCAGAAGAGGGTGTCAGATGCTGGAGAATCTAAATCCCTCTTATGGTCTGCATTTGATGTACATAAATATAGCCTCACATATACTTCTAAAAATTTAAAGATGGGTGGGGCCACTGAGAGGGCTCAACATTTAACAGCATTGTCTCCTCTTCCAAAGAACCTGGGATCAACTACCAGCAACTATATGGTGGCCCATCTCCAGTTACAGGGGATGAGACAGACAGACAGACAGACAAAAGTGATAAGGATGGCAGGCCTGCATGGTCTTTCTTTCTTCTCCGTTTAAAAAAAAAGTTTATTTATTTATTTATATTTATTTATTTATTTTTAATGTATTTATTAGATATAAGTAGACAATACTTGTCTTCAGACACTCCAGAAGATGTTGTCAGATTCTGGAGAATCTAAATCCTTCTTATGGTCTGCATATGATGTACATAAACACAGCCTCTCATATACTTCTAAAAATTTAAAGATGGGTGGGGCCACTAAAAGGGATCAACAATTAACAGCATTGATTCCTCTTCCAGAGAACCTGGGATCAACTACCAGCAACTATATGGTGGCCCATCTCCATTTTCAGGGGATCAGATAGTCAAACAGACAGACAGACAGACAGAGATAAGGATGGCAGGCCTGCCTGGTCTTTCTTTCTTTCTTACCCTTTTAAAAAAATGTTTATTTATTTATTTATTTATTTATTTATTTATTTATTTATGTATTTTTTAGATATAAGTACACTGTAGCTGTCTTCAGACACTCCAGAAGAGGGTGTCAGATTCTGGAGAATCTAAATCCCTCTTATGGTCTGCATATGATGTACATAAACACAGCCTCACATATACTTCTAAAAATTTAAAGATGGGTGGGTTCACTGAAAGGGCTCAACAATTAACACCATTGTCTCCTCTTCCAGAGAACCTGGGATGAACTACCAGCAACTATATGGTGGTCCATCTCTAGTTCCAGGGGATCAGACAGACAAACAGAGAGACAGATATAAGGATGGCAGGCCTGCCTGGTCTTTCTTTCTTTATTATACTGTTGAAAAAATGTTTATTTATTTATTTATTTATTTATTTTTTATTTATGTATTTATTAGATATAAGAACACTGTAGCTGTCTTCAGACACTTTAGAAGATGTTTTCAGATTCTGGAGATTCTAATTCCCTCTTATGGTCTGCATATGATGTACATAAAAACAGATTCACATATACTTCTAAAAATTAAAGATGTGTGGGGCCACTGAAAGGGCTCAACAATTAACAGCATTGTCTCCTCTTCCAGAGAACCTGGGATCAACTACCAGCAACTATATGGTGGCCCATCTCCAGTTCCAGGGGATCAGACAGACAGACAGACAGAGATAAGGATGGCAGGCCTGCCTGGTCTTTCTTTCTTTCTTATCGTTTTAAAAAATGTTTATTTAATTATTTATGTATTTATTAGATATAAGTACACTTTAGCTGTCTTCAGACACTCCAGAAGAGGGTGTCTGATTCTGGAGTATCTAAATCCCTCTTATGGTATGCATATGATGTACATAAACACAGCCTCACATTTACTTCTAAAAATTTAAAGATGGGTGGGGCCACTGAGAGGGCTCAACAATTAACAGCATTGTCTCTTCTTCCAGAGAATCTGGGATCAACTACAAGCAACTATATGGTGACCCATCTCCAGTTCCAGGGAATCAGATAGACAGACAGGCAGACATACAGACAGACAGAGATTAGGATGGCAGGCCTGCCTGGTCTTTCTTACTTTCTTTCTTATCCTTTTTAAAAAATGTTTATTAATTTAAGTATGTATTTATTAGATATAAGTACACTGTAGCTGTCTTCAAACACTCCCGAAGAGGGTGTCAGATTCTGGAGAATCTATATCCCTCTTATGGTCTGCATATGATGTACATAAACACAGCCTCACATATACTTCTAAAAATTTAAAGATGGGTGGGGCCACTGAAAGGTCTCAACAATTAACAGCACTGACTCCTCTTCCAGAGAACCTGGGATCAACTACCAGCAATTATATGGTGGCCCATCTCCATTTCCGGGGATCAGACAAACAGACAGACAGACAGACAAGGATGGCAGGACTGCCTGGTCTCTCTTTCTTTATTATCCTTTTTTAAAAATGTTTATTTGTTTATTTATGAATTTATTAGATATAAGTATACTGTAGCTGTCTTCAGACACTCCAGAAGAGGGTGTCAGATTCTGAAGAATCTAAATCCCTCTTATGGTCTGCATATTTGGAACATAAACACAGCCTCACATATACTTCTAAAACTTTAAAGATGTGTGGGGCCACTGAAAGGGCTCAGCAATTAACAGCATTGTCTGCTCTTCCAGAGAACCTGGGATAAACTACAAGAAACTCTATGGTGGCCCATCTCCAGTTCCAGGGGATCAGACAGACAGACAGACAGACAGAGATAAGGATGGCAGGCCTGCCTGGTCTTTCTTTCTTTCTTATTGTTTTTAAAAAATGTTTATTTATTTATTTATGTATTTATTAGATATAAGTACACTGTATCCGTCATAGACACTCCAAAAGACGGTGTCAGATTCTGGAGAATCTAAATCCCTCTTATGGTCTGAATATGATGTACATAAACACAGCATCACATTTACTTCTAGAAATTTAAAGATGGGTGGGGCCACTGAAAGGGCTGAACAATTAACAGAATTGTCTCCTCTTCAGAGGACCTGGGATCAACTACCAGCAACTATATGGTGGCCCATCTCCAGTTCCAGGAGATCAGACAGACAGACAGACAGAGAGACAGACAGACAGACAGAGATAAGGATGACAGTCCAGCCTGGTCTTTCTTTCTTTCTTATCCTTTTTAAAAAATGTTTGTTTATTTATTTATTTATTTATTTATTTATTTATTTATTTATTTATTTATTTATTAGATATAAGTACACTTTAGCTATCTTCAGACACTCCAGAAGAGGGTGTCTGATTCTGGAGAATCTATATCCCTCTTATGGTCTGCATATGATGTACATAAACACAGCCTCAAATATACTTCTAAAAATTTAAAGATGTGTGGGGCCACTGAAAGGTCTCAACAATTAACAGCATTGTCTACTCTACCAGAGATCCTGGGATCAACTACCAGAAACTCTATGGTGGCCCATCTCCAAGTCCAGGGGATCAGACAGACAGACATACAGACAGAGATAAGGGTGGCAGGACTGCCTGGTCTTTCTTACTTTCTTATCCTTTTAAAAAAATGTTTATTTATTTATTTATTTATTTATTTATTTATTTATTTATTTATGTATTTATTAGATATAAGTAAACTGTAGTTGTCTTCAGACACTCCAGAAGAGGGTGTCAGATTCTGGAGAATCTAAATCCCTCTTATGGTCTGCATAGGATGTACATAAACACAGCCTCACATATACTTGTAAAACTTTAAAGATGGGTGGGGCCACAGAAAGTGCTCAACAATTAACAGCTTGTCTCCTCTTCCAGAGAACATTGGATAAACTACCAGCAACTATATGGTGGCCCATCTCCAGTTCCAGGGTATCAGACAGACAGACAGAGAGACAGAGATAAGTATGGAGGCCTGCCTGGTCTTTCTTTCTTTCTTATACTTTTAAAAAAATGTTTGTTTATTTATTTATTTATTTATTTATTTATTTATTTTTGTATTTATTAGATATAAGTACACTGTAGCTGTCTTCAGACACTCTAGAAGAGGGTCTCATCTTCTGGAGAATCTAAATCTCTCTTATGGACTTCATATGATGTACATAAACACAGCCTCACATATACTTCTAAAAATTTAAAGATGGGTGGGCCCACTGAAAGGGCTCAACAATTAACAGCATTGTCTCTTCTTCCAGAGAAAGTGGGATCAACTACCAGCAACTATATGGTGGCCCATCTCAAGTTCCAGGGGATAAGACAGACAGACAGACAGACTGACAGACAGAGATAAGGATGGCAGGCCTGCCTGATATTTCTATCTTTCTTATCCTTTTAAAAAATGTTTATTTCTTTGTTTATTCATTTATTTATTTATTTATTTATTTATTTATTTATTTATGTATTTATTAGATATAAGTACACTGTAGCTGTCTTCAGACTCTCCAGAAGAGGGTGTCCGATTCTGGAGAATCTATATCCCTCATATGGTCTGCATATGATGTACATGAACACAGCCTCACATATACTTCTAAAAATTTTAAAGATGTGTGGGGCCACTGAAAGGGCTCAACAATTAACAGCATTGTCTCCTCTTCCAGAGAACCTGGGATCAAATACCAGCAACTATATGGTGGGCCATCTCCAGTTCCAGGGGATCAGACAGACAGACAGACAGAGATAAGGATGGCAGGCCTGCCTGGTCTTTCTTTTTTTTTATCGTTTTAAAAAATGTTTATTTAATTATTTATGTATTGATTAGATATAAGTACACTGTAGCTGTCTTCAGACACTCCAGAAGAGGGTGTCAGATTCTGGAGTATCTAAATCCCTCTTATGATATGTATATGATGTACATAAACACAGCCTCACATATACTTCTACAAATTTAAAAATGGGTGGGTCCATGAAAGGGCTCAACAATTAACAGCACTGACTCCTCTTCCAGAGAACCTGGGATCAACTAAGCAATTATATGGTGGCCCAACTCCAGTTCCAGGGGATCAGACAGAAAGACAGACAGACAGACAAGGATGGCAGGCCTTCCTGGTCTCTCTTTCGTTATTATCCTTTTTAAAAAATGTTTATTTGTTTATTTATGAATTTATTAGATATAAGTACACTGTAGCTGTCTTCACACACTCCAGAAGAGGGTGTCAGATTCTGGAGTATCTAAATCCCTCTTATGGTATGCATATGATTACATAAACACAGCCTCACATATACTTCTAAATATTTAAAGATGGTTGGGGCCACTGAAAGGGCTCAACAATTAAAAGCATTGTCTCCTCTTCCAGAGAACCTGGGATCAACTACCAGCAACTATATGGTGGCCCATCTCGAGTCCAAGGGGATCAGACAGACTGTAGACAGACAGACAGACAGACAGAGATAAGGATGGCAGGCCTGCCTGGTCTTTCTTTCTTTTTTATCCTGTTTAAAAAATGATTATTTATTTATTTATTCATTTATTTATTTATTTATTTATTTATTTATTTATTTATTTATTTGATATAAGTACACTGTAGCTGTCTTCAGACACTCCAGAAGAGGGTGTCAGATTCTGGAGAATCTAAATCACATTTATGGTCTGCATAAGATGTACATAAACACAGCGTCACATATACTTCTAAATATTTTTAAGATGGGTGGCGCCACTGAAAGGGCTCAACAATTAACAGCATTGTCTCCTCTTACAGAGAACCTGGGATCAACTACCAGCAACACTATGGTGGCCCATCTACAGTTCCAGGGTATCAGATAGACAGACAGACAGACAGACAGAGATAAGGGTGGCAGGCCTGCCTGGTCTTTCTTACTTTCTTATCCTTTTTAAAAAATGTTTATTTATTTATTTATTTATTTATTTATTTATTTATGTATTTATTAGATATAAGTAAACTGTAGCTGTCTTCAGACACTCCAGTAGAGGGTGTCAGATTCTGGAGATGTAAATCCCTCTTATGGTCTGCATATGATGTACATAAACACAGCCTCACATATACTTCTAAAAATTTAAAGATGGGTGGGGCCACAGAAAGGGCTCAACAATTAACAGCATTGTCTCCTCTTCCAGAGAACCTTGGATAAACTACCAGCAACTATATGGTGGCCCATCTCCAGTTCCAGGGTATCACACAGACAGACAACAGACAGAGATAAGGGTGGCAGGCCGGCCTGGTCTTTCTTTCTGTCTTATCCTTTTAAAAAATGTTTATTTATTTATTCATTTATTTATTTATTTATTTATTTATTTATTTATGTATTTATTAGATATAAGTACACTGTAGCTGTCTTCGGACACTACAGAAGAGGGTGTCAGATTCTGGAGAATCTAAATCCCTCTTATGGTCTGCATATGATGTACATAAACACAGCCTCACATACACTTCTAAAAATTTAAAGATGGGTGGGGCCACTGAAAGGGCTCAACAATTAACATCATTGTCTCCTCTTCCAGAGAACCTGGGATCAACTACCAGCAACTATATGGTGGCCTATCTCCAGTTCCAAAGGATCATATAGATAGACAGACAGACAGAAAGAGATAAGGATGGCAGGACTTTCTGGTCTTTCTTTCTTATCCTTTTTAAAAAATGTTTATTTATTTATTTATGTATTTATTAGATATAAGTACACTGTAGCTGTCTTCAGACACTCCAGAAGAGGGTGTCATTCTGGAGATTCTAAATCCCTCTTATGGTCTGCATATGATGTACATAAACACAGCCTCACATATGCTTCAAAAGTTTAAAGAAGGATGGAGCCACTGAAAAAGCTCAACAATTAACAGCATTGTCTCCTCTTCCAGAGAACCTGGGATCAACTACCAGCAACTATATGGTGGCCCATCTGCAGTTCCAGGGGATCAGACAGACAGACAGACAGACAGAGATAAGGATGGCAGGCCTGCCTGGTCTTTCTTTCTTACTTATTTTGTTTCAAAAATGTTTATTTATTTATTTATTTATATATTTATGTATTTATTAGATATAAGTATACAATAGTTGTCTTCAGACACTCCAGAAGAGGGTGTCAAATTCAGGAAAATCTAAATCCCTGTTATGGTCTGCATATGATGTACAAAAACACAGACTCACATATAATTCTAAAAATTTAAAGATGGGTACGGCCACTGAAAGGGCTCAACAATTAACAGCATTGTCTCCTCTTCCAGAGAACCTGTGATCAACTACCAGCACCTTTATGGTGGCCCATCTCCAGTTCCAGGGGTTCAGACAGACAGACAGACAGTCAGACAGAGATAAGGATGGCAGGCCTGCCTGGTCTTTCTTTCTTTCTTATCCTTTAAAAAAATGTTTATTTATTTATTTGTTTATTTATTTATATATTTATTTATGTATTTATTAGATATAAGTACACTGTAGCTGTCTTCAGACACTCCAGAAAAGTTGTCAGATTCTGGAGAATCTAAATCCCTCTTATGGTCTGCATATGATGTACATAAACACAGACTCATGTATACTTCTAAAAATTTAAAGATGGGTGGGGCCACTGAAAGGGCTCAACAATTAACCGCATTGTCTTCTCTTCCAGAGAACCTGGGATCAACTACCAGCAACTATATGGTGGCCCAACCCCAGTTCCATGGGATCAGACCTACAGACAGACAGACAGACAGACAGAGATAAGGATGGCAGGCCTGCCTAGTTTTCCTTTCTTTCTTATTCTTTTTAAAAAAGGTTTATTTATTTATTTATTTATTTATTCATTTATTTATTAGATATAGGTACACTGTAGCTGTCTTCAGACACTCCAATAGAGGGTGTTAGAATCTGGAGAATCTGAATCCCTCTTATGGTCTGCATATGATGTACATAAACACAGCCTCACATATACTTCTAAAAATTTAAAGAAGGGTGGGGCCACTGAGAGGGCTCAACAATTAACAGCATTGTCTCCTCTTACAGAGTACCTGGGATCAACTACCAGCAACTATATGGTGGCCCATCTCCAGTTCCCAGGGATCAGACAGACAGACAGACAGACAGACAGAGATAAGGATGGCAGGCCTGCCTGGTCTTTCTTTCTTTCTTATCCTTTTTAAAAAATGTTTATTTTATTATTTATTTATGTATTTATTAGATATAAGTACACTGTAGCTGTCTTCAGACACTCCAGAAGAGGGTGTCAGATTCTGGAGAATCTAAATCCCTCTTATGATCTGCATATGATGTTCATAAACACAGACTCACATATACTTCTAAATATTTAAAGATGGGTGGGGCCACTGAGAGGGCTCAACAATTAACAGCATTGTCTCCTCTTCCAGAGAACCAGGGATAAACTACCAGCACCTATATGGTGGCCCATCTCCAGTTCCAGTGGATCAGACAGACAGAGAGACAGAGAGACAGAGATAAGGATGGCAGGCCTGCTTTGTCTTTCTTTATTTCTTATCCTTTTTAAAAAATGTTTGTTTATTTATTTATTTATTTATTTATTTATTTATTTATTTATTTATTAGATATATGTACACTGTAGCCGTCTTCAGACACTCCAGAAGAGGGTGTCAGATTCTGGTGAATCTAAATCCCTCTTATGGTCTGCATATGATGTACATAAACACAGCCTCACATATATTTCAAAAAATTTAAAGATGGGTGGGACCACTGAAAGGATTCAACAATTACCATCACTGTCTCCACTTCCAGAGAACCTGGGATCAACTATCAGCAACTATATAGTGGCCCACCGCCAGTTCCAGGGGATCAGACAGACTGTCAGACAGACAGACAGACAGACAGACAGAGATAAGGATGGCAGGCCTGCCTGGTCTTACTTTCATTCTTATCCTGTTTAAAAAATGTTTATATATTTATTTATTTATTTATTTATTTATTTATTTATGTATTTATGTATTTATTTATGTATTTATTAGATATAAGTACAATGTAGCTGTCTTCACACACTGCAGAAGAGGGTGTCAGATTCTGGAGTATCTAAATCCCTCTTATGGTCTGCATATGATGTACATAAACACAGCCTCACATATACATCTAAAAATTTAAAGATGGGTGAGAGCAATGAAAGGGCTCAACAATTAACAGCATTGTCTCCTCTTCCAGAGAACCTGGGATCAACTACCAGCAACTATATGGTGGCCCATCTCCAGTTCCAGGGGATCAGACAGACAGACAGACAGACAGACAGAGATAAGGATGGCAGGCCTGCCTGTTCTTTCTTTCTTTCTTGTCCTTTTTAAAAAATGTTTATTTATTTATGTATTTATTATATATAAGTACACTGTAGCTCTCTACAAAAACTCCAGAAGAGGGTGTCAGATTCTGAAGAATATAAAACCATCTTATGGTCTGCATATGATGTACATAAACACAGCCTCAGATATACTTCTTAAAATTTAAAGATGGGTGGGGCCACTGAAAGGGCTCAACAATTAACAGCATTGTCTCCTCTTCCAGAGAACCTGGGATCAACAACCAGCAACTATTTAATGGCCTATCTCCAGTTCCAA
This sequence comes from Mus caroli, assembly GCF_978045245.1. Taxonomy (NCBI): domain Eukaryota; kingdom Metazoa; phylum Chordata; class Mammalia; order Rodentia; family Muridae; genus Mus; species Mus caroli. Next base: position 74,449 of record NW_028227684.1, on the reverse strand, counting down.
AGGATCATATAGAGAGACAGACAGACAGAAAGAGATAAGGACAGCAGGCTTGCCTGGTCTTTCTTTCTTTCTTATCCTTTTATAAAAAATGTTTATTTATTTATTTATTCATGTATTTATTAGATATAAGTACACTGTAGCTATCTTCAGACACTCCAGAAGAGGGTGTAAGTTTCTGGAGCATCTAAATCCCTCTTATGGTCTGCATATGATGTACATAAACACAGCCTCACATACACTTCTAAAAATTTAAAGATGGGTGGGGCCATTGAAAGGGCTCAACAATTAACAGCATTGTCTCCTCTTCCAGAGAACCTCTGATCAACTACCAGCAACTATATGGTGGCCCATCTCCAGTTCCAGGGGATCAGACAGACAGACAGACAGTCAGAGATAAGGATGGCAGGCCTGCCTGGTATTTCTTTCTTTTTTATCCTTTTGAAAAAGTGTTTACTTATTTATTTATTATTTATTTATTTATTTATTTATTTATTTATTTATTAGATATAAGTACACTGTAGCTGTCTTCAGACACTACAGAAGAGGGTGTCAGATTCTGGAGAATCTAAATACCTCTTATCGTCTGCATATGATGTACATAAACACAGCCTCACAATTAATTCTAAAAATTTAAAGATGAGTGGGGCCACTGAAAGCGCTCAACAATTAACAGCATTGTCTCCTCTTTCAGAGAACCTGGGATCAACTACCAGCAACTATATGGTGGCCCATATCCAGTACCAGAGGATCAGACAGACAGACAGACACACAGACAGAGATAAGGATGGCAGGCCAGCCTGGTCTTTCTTTCTTTCTTATCCTTTTTAAAAAATGTTTACTTATTTATTTATTCATGTATTTATTATATGTAAGTACACTGTAGCTGTCTTCAGACACTCCAGAAGAGGGTGTCAGTTTCTGGAGAATCTAAATCACTCTTATGGTCTGAATATGATGAACATAAACACAGCCTCACAATTACTTCTAAAAATTTAAAGAGAATGGGGCCACTGAAAGCGCTCAACAATTAACAGCATTGTCTCCTCTTTTAGAGAACCTGGGATCAACTACCAGCAACTATATGGTGGCCCATATCCAGTACCAGAGGATCAGACAGACAGACAGACAGACAGACAGAGATAAGGATGGCAGGCCTGCCTGATTTTTCTTTCTTTCTTATCCTTTATAAAAAAAATGTTTATTTATTTATTAATTTATTTATTTATGTATTTATTAGATATAAGTACACTGTCGCTGTCTTCAGACACTCCAGTAGACGGTGTCAGATTCTGAAAAATCTAAAATCATCTTCTGGTCTACATATGATGTACATAAACACAGCCTCAGATATACTTCAAAAAATTTAATGAAGGGTGGGGCCACTGAAAGTTCTCAACAAATAACAGCATTATCTCCTCTTCCAGAGAACCTGGGATCAACTACCAGCAACTATATGGTGGCTCATTTCCAGTTCCCAGGGATCAGACAGACAGACAGACAGACACACAGACAGAGATATGGATGGCAGGCCTGCCAGGTCTTTCTTTCTTTCTTATCCTTTTTAAAAAATGTTTATTTACTTATTTATTTATGTATTTATTAGATATAAGTACACCGTAGCTATCTTTAGACACTCCAGAAGAGGGTGTCAGGTTCTGGAGAATCTAAATCCCTCTTCTGGTCTGCATATGATGAACATAAACACAGCCTCACATACAGTTCTAAACATTTAAAGATGGGTGGGGCCATTTAAAAGGCTAAACAATGAACAGCATTGTCTCCTCTTCCAGAGAACCTCGGCTCAACTACCAGCAACTATATGGTGGCCCATCTCCAGTTCCAGGGGATCAGACAGACAGACAGACAGACAGAGAAAAGGATGGCAGGCCTGCCTGGTCTTTCTTTCTTTCTTATCCTTTTGAAAAAATGTTTACTTATTTATATATTTATGTATTTATTAGATATAAGTACACCGTAGCTGTCTTCAGACACTCCAGAAGACAGTGTCAGATTCTGGAGAATCTAAATCCCTCTTATGTCCTGCATATGATGTACATAAACACAGACTCACGTATACTTCTAAAAATTTACAGATGTGTGGGGCCTCTGCGAGGCTCAACAATTAACAGCATTGTCTCATCTTCCAGAGAACCTGGGATCAACTACCAGCAACTATATGGTGGCCCATCTCCAATTCCAGTGGATCAGAAAGACAGACAGACAGACAGACAGAGATAAGGATGGCAGGCCTGCCTGGTCTTTCTTTATTTCTTATCCTTTATAAAAAATGTTTATTTATTTATTTATTTATTTATTTATTTATTTATTTATTTATGTATTTATTAGATATAAGTACACTGTAGCCGTCTTCAGACACTCCAGAAGAGGGTGTCAGATTCTGGAGAATCTAAATCCCTCTTATGGTCTGCATATGATGTACATAAACACAGCCTCAGATATACTTCTAAAAATTTAAAGATGGGTGAGAGCAATGAAAGGGCTCAACAATTAACAGCATTGTCTCTTCTTCCAGAGAACCAGGGATCAACTACCAGCAACTATATGGTGGCCTATCTCCAGTTCCAAAGGATCATATAGAGAGACAGACAGACAGACAGAGATGAGGATGGCAGGCCTGCCTGGTCTTTCTTTCTTTCTTATCCTTTTGAAAAAATGTTTACTTATTAATTAATTAATTAATTAATTAATTAATTAATTTATTAGATATAAGTACACTGTAGCTGTTTTCAGACACTCCAGAAGAGGGTGTCAGATTCTGGAGAATCTAAATACCTCTTATGGTCTGAATATGATGTACATAAACACAAACTCAAGTATACTTCTAAAAATTTAAAGATGGGTGGGGCCACTGAAAAGGCTCAACAATTAACAGCCTTGTCTCCTCTTCCAGAGAACCTGGGATCAACTACCAGCAACTATATGGTGGCTCATTTCCAGTTCCCAGGGATCAGACAGACAGACAGACAGACACACAGACAGAGATATGGATGGCAGGCCTGCCAGGTCTTTCTTTCTTTCTTATCCTTTTTAAAAAATGTTTATTTACTTATTTATTTATGTATTTATTAGATATAAGTACACCGTAGCTATCTTTAGACACTCCAGAAGAGGGTGTCAGGTTCTGGAGAATCTAAATCCCTCTTCTGGTCTGCATATGATGAACATAAACACAGCCTCACATACAGTTCTAAACATTTAAAGATGGGTGGGGCCATTTAAAAGGCTAAACAATGAACAGCATTGTCTCCTCTTCCAGAGAACCTCGGCTCAACTACCAGCAACTATATGGTGGCCCATCTCCAGTTCCAGGGGATCAGACAGACAGACAGACAGACAGAGAAAAGGATGGCAGGCCTGCCTGGTCTTTCTTTCTTTCTTATCCTTTTGAAAAAATGTTTACTTATTTATATATTTATGTATTTATTAGATATAAGTACACCGTAGCTGTCTTCAGACACTCCAGAAGACAGTGTCAGATTCTGGAGAATCTAAATCCCTCTTATGTCCTGCATATGATGTACATAAACACAGACTCACGTATACTTCTAAAAATTTACAGATGTGTGGGGCCTCTGCGAGGCTCAACAATTAACAGCATTGTCTCATCTTCCAGAGAACCTGGGATCAACTACCAGCAACTATATGGTGGCCCATCTCCAATTCCAGTGGATCAGAAAGACAGACAGACAGACAGACAGAGATAAGGATGGCAGGCCTGCCTGGTCTTTCTTTATTTCTTATCCTTTATAAAAAATGTTTATTTATTTATTTATTTATTTATTTATTTATTTATTTATTTATGTATTTATTAGATATAAGTACACTGTAGCCGTCTTCAGACACTCCAGAAGAGGGTGTCAGATTCTGGAGAATCTAAATCCCTCTTATGGTCTGCATATGATGTACATAAACACAGCCTCAGATATACTTCTAAAAATTTAAAGATGGGTGAGAGCAATGAAAGGGCTCAACAATTAACAGCATTGTCTCTTCTTCCAGAGAACCAGGGATCAACTACCAGCAACTATATGGTGGCCTATCTCCAGTTCCAAAGGATCATATAGAGAGACAGACAGACAGACAGAGATGAGGATGGCAGGCCTGCCTGGTCTTTCTTTCTTTCTTATCCTTTTGAAAAAATGTTTACTTATTAATTAATTAATTAATTAATTAATTAATTTATTAGATATAAGTACACTGTAGCTGTTTTCAGACACTCCAGAAGAGGGTGTCAGATTCTGGAGAATCTAAATACCTCTTATGGTCTGAATATGATGTACATAAACACAAACTCAAGTATACTTCTAAAAATTTAAAGATGGGTGGGGCAGAAAAGGCTCAACAATTAACAGCCTTGTCTCCTCTTCCAGAGAACCTGGGATCAACTACCAGCAACTATATGGTGGCCCATCTGCAGTTCCAGGGGTTCAGACAGACAGACAGACAGAGATGAGGATGGCAGGCCTGCCTGGTCTTTCTTTCTTTCTTATGCATTTGAAAAAATGTTTACTTATTAATTAATTAATTAATTTATTTATTTATTTATTTATTAGATATAAGTACACTGTAGCTGTCTTCAGACACTCCAGAAGAGGGTGTCAAATTCTGGAGAATCTAAATCCCTCTTATGGTCTGGATATGATGTACATAAACACAGACTCATGTATACTTCTAAAAATTTAAAGATGGGTGGGGCCACTGAAAGGGCTCAACAATTAACAGCGTTGTCTCTTCTTCCAGAGAACCTGGGATCAACTACCAGCAACTATATGGTGGCCCATCCCCAGTTCCATGGGATCAGACCAACAGACAGACAGACAGACAGACAGAGATAAGGATGGCAGGCCTGCCTGGTCTTTCTTTCTTTCTTATCCTTTTTAAAAAATGTTTATTTATTTATTTATTTATTTATTTATTTATTTATTTATTTATTTATGTATTTATTAGATATAAGTACACTGTAGCTGTCTTCAGACACTCAGGAAGAGGGTGTCAGAATCTGGAGAATCTGAATCCTTCTTATGGTCTGCATATGATGTACATAAACACAGCCTCACTTATACTTCTAAAAATTTAAAGAAGGGTGGGGCCACTCAAAAGCTCATCAATTAACAGCATTGTCTCCTCTTACAGAGTACCTGGGATCAACTACCAGCAACTATATGGTGGCCCATCTCCAGTTCCCAGGGATCAGAAAGACAGACAGACAGACAGACAGAGATAACGATGGCAGGCCTGCGTGGTCTTTCTTTCTTTCTTATCCTTTTTAAAAAATGTTTATTTAATTATTTATTTATGTATTGATTAGATATAAGTACACTGTAGCTGTCTTCAGACACTCCAGAAGAGGGTGTCAGATTCTGGAGATTCTAAATCCCTCTTATGGCCTCATATGAGGTACATAAACACAGACTCACATATACTTCTAAAAATTTAAAAATGTGTGTGGCCACTTAGTGGGCTCAACATTTAACAGCATTGTCTCCTCTTCCAGAGAACCTGGGATAAACTACCAGCACCTATATGGTGGCCCATCTCCAGTTCCAGTGGATCAGAGAGACAGACAGACAGACAGAAAGAGATAAGGATGGCAGGCCTGCCTGGTCTTTCTTTATTTCTTATCCTTTTAAAAAAATGTTTATTTATTTATTAATTTATTTATTTATTTATTTATTTATTTATTTATTTATGTATTTATTAGATATAAGTACACTGTAGCCGTCTTCAGACACTCCAGAAGAGGGTGTCAGATTCTGGAGAATCTAAATCCCTCTTATGGTCTGCATATGATGTACATATACACAGCCTCACATATACTTCTAAAAATTTAAAGATGGGTGGGACCACTGAAAGGACTCAACAATTACCATCACTGTCTCCACTTCCAGAGAACCTGGGATCAACTACCAGCAACTATATGGTGGCCCATCTGCAGTTCCAGGGGATCAGACAGACAGACAGACAGACAGAGATAAGGATGGCAGGCCTGCCAGGTCTTTCTTTCTTACTTATCCTGTTTAAAAAATGTTTATTTATTTATTTATTTATTTATTTATTTATTTATTTATTTATTTATTAGATATAAGTACACTGTAGCTGTCTTCAGAAAGTCCAGAAAAGGGTGTCAGATTCTGTAGAATCTAAATCCCTCTTATGGTCTGCATATGATGTACATAATCACAGCCTCACAAATACTTCTAAACATTTAAAGATGGGTGGGGCCACTGAAAGGGCTCAACAATTAACAGCATTGTCTCCTCTTCCAGAGAACCTGGGATCAACTACCAGCAACTATATGGTGCCCCATCTCCAGTTCCAGGGGATCAGACAGACAGACAGACAGACAGACAGAGATAAAAATTGCAGGCCTGCCTGGTCTTTCTTTCTTTCTTATCCTTTTTAAAAAATGTTTATTTAATTATTTATTTATGTATTTATTAGATATAAGTACACTGTAGCTGTCTTCAGACACTCCAGAAGAGGGTGTCAGATTCTGGAGATTCTAAATCCCTCTTATGGCCTGCATATGATGTACATAAACACAGACTCACATATAATTCTAAAAATTTAAAGATTTGTGGGGCCACTGAGAGGGCTCAACAATTAACAGCATTTCTCCTCTTCCAGAGAACCTGGGATAAACTACCAGCACCTATATGGTGGCCCATCTCCAGTTCCAGTGGATCAGACAGACAGACAGAGAGACAGACAGAGATAAGGATGGCAGGCCTGCCTGGTCTTTCTTTATTTCTTATCCTTTTAAAAAAATGTTTATTTATTTATTTATTTATTTATTTATTCATTTATTTATTTATTAGATATAAGTACACTGTAGACGTCTTCAGACACTCCAGAAGAGGGTTTCAGATTCTGGAGAATCTAAATCACTCTTATGGTCTGCATATGATGTACATAAACACAGCCTCACATATATTTCTAAAAATTTATAGATGGGTGGGACCACTGAAAGGGCTCAACAATTACCATCACTGTCTCCACTTCCAGAGAACATGGGATCAACTATCAGCAACTATATAGTGGCCCACCTCCAGTTCCAGGGGATCAGACAGACTGTCAGACAGACAGACAGACAGACAGAGATAAGGATGACAGGCCTGCCTGGTTTTACTTTCTTTCTTATCCTGTTTAAAAAATGTTTGTTTATTTATTTATTTATTTATTTTTTTATTTATTTATTTATTTATGTATTTATTAGATATAAGTACAATGTAGCTGTCTTCAGACACTCCAGAAGAGGGTGTCAGATTCTGGAGAATCTAAATCCCTCTTATGGTCTGCATATGATGTACATAAACACAGCCTCACATATACATCTAAAAATTTAAAGATGGGTGGGGCCACTGAATGGGCTCAACAATTAACAGCATTGTCTCCTCTTCCAGAGAACCTGGGATCAACTACCAGCAACTATATGGTGCCCCATCTCCAGTTCCAGGGGATCAGACAGACAGACAGACAGACAGACAGAGATAAAAATTGCAGGCCTGCCTGGTCTTTCTTTCTTTCTTGTCCTTTTTAAAAAATGTTTATTTATTTATGTATTTATTATTTATAAGTACACTGTAGCTATCTACAGACACTCCAGAAGAGGGTGTCAGATTCTGACGAATCTAAAACCATCTTACGGTCTGCATATGATGTACATAAACACAGCCTCAGATATACTTCTAAAAATTTAAAGATGGGTGGGGCCACTGAAAGGTCTCAACAATTAACAGCATTGTCTCCTCTTCCAGAGAACCTGGGATCAACTACCAGCAACTATATGGTGGCCTATCTTCAGTTCCAAAGGATCATATAGAGAGACAGACAGACAGACAGACAGACAGAGATGAGGATGGCAGGCCTGCCTGGTCTTTCTTTCTTTCTTATCCATTTGAAAAAATGTTTACTTATTAATTAATTAATTTATTTATTAATTTATTTATTTATTTATTTATTAGATATAAGTACACTGTAGCTGTCTTCAGACACTCCAGAAGAGGGTGTCAGATTCTGGAGAATCTAAATACCTCTTATGGTCTGCATATGATGTACATAAACACAGACTCAAGTATACTTCTAAAAATTTAAAGATGGGTGGGGCCACTGAATGGGCTCAACAATTAACAGCATTGTCTCCTCTTCCAGAGAACCTGGGATCAACTACTAGCAACTATATGGTGGCCCATCTGCAGTTCCAGGGGATCAGACAGACAGACAGACAGACAGAGATAAGGAAGGCAAGCCTGCCTGGTCTTTCTTTCTTACTTATCCTGTTTAAAAAATGTTTATTTATTTATTTATTTATTTATTTATTTATTTATTTATTTATTTATTAGATATAAGTACAGTGTAGCTGTTTTCAGACACTCCAGAAGAGGGTGTCAGATACTGGAGAATTTAAATCACTCTTATGGTCTGCATATGATGTACATAAATACAGCCTCACATTTACCTCTAAAAATTTAAAGATGGTTGGGGCCACTGAAAGGGCTCAACAATTCACAGCATTGTCTCCTCTTCCAGAGAACCTGGAAAAAACTACCAGCAAATATATAGTGGCCCATATCCAGTTCCATAGGATCAGACAGACAGACAGACAGACAGACAGAGATAAGGATGGCAGGCCTGCCTGATTTTTCTTTCTTTCTTATCCTTTATAAAAAATGTTTATTTATTTATTAATTTATTTATTTATGTATTTATTAGATATAAGTACACTGCCGCTGTCTTCAGACACTCCAGTAGACGGTGTCAGATTCTGAAATATCTAAAACCATCTTCTGGTCTGCATATGATGTACATAAACACAGCCTCAGATATACTTCAAAAAATTTAATGAAGGGTGGGGCCACTGAAAGTGCTCAACAATTAACAGCATTATCTCCTCTTCCAGAGAACCTGGGATCAACTACCAGCAACTATATGGTGGCTCATTTCCAGTTCCCAGGGATCAGACAGACAGACAGACAGACACACAGACAGAGATATGGATGGCAGGCCTGCCAGGTCTTTCTTTCTTTCTTATCCTTTTTAAAAAATGTTTATTTACTTATTTATTTATGTATTTATTAGATATAAGTACACGGTAGCTGTCTTTAGACACTCCAGAAGAGGGTGTCAGGTTCTGGAGAATCTAAATCCCTCTTCTGGTCTGCATATGATGAACATAAACACAGCCTCACATACAGTTCTAAACATTTAAAGATGGGTGGGGCCATTGAAAAGGCTAAACAATGAACAGCATTGTCTCCTCTTCCAGAGAACCTCGGCTCAACTACCAGCAACTATATGGTGGCCCATCTCCAGTTCCAGGGGATCAGACAGACAGACAGACAGACAGACAGAGAAAAGGATGGCAGGCCTGCCTGGTCTTTCTTTCTTTCTTATCCTTTTGAAAAAATGTTTACTTATTTATTTATTTATATATTTATTAGATATAAGTACACTGTAGCTGTCTTCAGACACTCCAGAAGACGGTGTCAGATTCTGGAGAATCTAAATCCCTCTTATGGCCTGCATATGATGTACATAAACACAGACTCACGTATACTTCTAAAAATTTAGAGATGTGTGGGGCCACTGCGAGGGCTCAACAATTAACAGCATTGTCTCATCTTCCAGAGAACCTGGGATCAACTACCAGCACCTATATGGTGGCCCATCTCCAGTTCCAGTGGATCAGAAAGACAGACAGACAGACAGACAGAGATAAGGATGGCAGGCCTGCCTGGTCTTTCTTTATTTCTTATCCTTTATAAAAAATGTTTATTTATTTATTTATTCATTTATTTATTTATTTATTTATTTATTTATTTATGTATTTATTAGATATAAGTACACTGTAGCCGTCTTCAGACACTCCAGAAGAGGGTGTCAGATTCTGGAGAATCTAAATCCCTCTTATGGTCTGCATATGATGTACATAAACACAGTCTCACATATACATCTAAAAATTTAAAGATGGGTGAGAGCAATGAAAGGGCTCAAATATTAACAGCATTGTCTCCTCTTCCAGAGAACCTGGGATCAACTACCAGCAACTATATGGTGGCCCATCTCCAGTTTCAGGGGATCAGACAGACAGACAGACAGACAGACAGAGATAAGGATTGCAGGCCTGCCTGGTCTTTCTTTATTTCTAGTACTTTTTTAAAAATGTTTATTTATTTATGTATTTATTATATATAAGTACACTGTAGCTGACTACAGACACTCCAGAAGAGGGTGTCAGATTCTGAAGAATCTAAAACCATCTTATGGTCTGCATATGATGTACATAAACACAGCCTCAGATATAGTTCTAAAAATTTAAAGATGGGTGGGGCCACTGAAAGGGCTCAACAATTAACAGCATTTTCTCCTCTTCCAGAGAACCTGGGATCAACTACCAGCAACTATATGGTGGCCTATCTCCAGTTCCAAAGGATCATATAGAGAGACAGACAGACAGACAGAGATGAGGATGGCAGGCGTGCCTGGTCTTTATTTCTTTCTTATCCTTTTGAAAAAATGTTTACTTATTTATTAATTAATTAATTAATTAATTTATTAATTTATTTATTTATTAGATATAAGTACACTGTAGCTGTTTTCAGACACTCCAGAAGAAGGTGTCAGATTTTGGAGAATCTAAATACCTCTTATGGTCTGCATATGATGTACATAAACACAAACTCAAGTATACTTCTAAAAATTTAAAGATGGGTGGGGCCACTGAAAGGGCTCAACAATTAACAGCGTTGTCTCCTCTTCCAGAGAACCTGGGATCAACTACCAGCAACTATATGGTGGCCCATCTGCAGTTCCAGGGGATCAGACAGACAGACAGACAATCAGAGATAAGGATGGCAGGCCTGCCTGGTCTTTCTTTCTTACTTATCCTGTATATAAAATGTTTATTTATTTATTTATTTATTTATTTATTTATTTATTTATTTATTTATTAGATATAAGTACACTGTAGCTCTCTTCAGACACTCCAGTAGAGGGTGTCAGATTCTGAAGAATCTAAAACCATCTTATGGTCTGCATATGATGTACATAAACACAGCTTCAGATATACTTCTAAAAATTTAATGAAGGGTGGCGCCACTGAAAGGGCTCAACAATTAACAGCATTATGCCCTCTTCCAGAGAACCTGGGATCAACTACCAGCAACTATATGGTGGCTCATCTTAGTTCCCAGGGATCAGACAGACAGACAGACAGACAGACAGACAAACAGAGATATGAATGGCAGGCCTGCCTGGTCTTTCTTTCTTTCTTATCCTTTTGAAAAAATGTTTATTTATTTATTTATTTATTTATTTATTTATTTATTTATTTATTTATATATTTATTAGATATAAGTACAAAGTAGCTGTCTGCAGACACTCCAGAAGAGGGTGTCAGTTTCTGGAGAATCTAAATCCCTCTTATGGTCTGCATATGATGTACATAAACACAGCCTCAAAAATACCTCTAAAAATTTAAAGATGGGTGGGACCACTGAAAGGGCTCAACAATTAACATCATTGTCTCCTCTTCCAGAGAACCTGGGATCAACTACCAGCAACTATATGGTGGCCCATCTGCAGTTCCAGGGGATCAGACAGACAGACAGACAGAGATAAGGATGGCAGGCCTGTCAGGTCTTTCTTTTTTACTTATCCTGTTTAAAAAAAGTTTATTTATTTATTTATTTATTTATTTATTTATGTATTTATTAGATATAAGTACACTGTAGCTGTCTTCAGACACTCCAGAAGAGGGTGTCAGATTCTGGAGAATCTAAATCCCTCTTATGGTCTGCATATGATGTACATAAACACAGCCTCACATATACTTCTAAACATTTAAAGATGGGTGGGACCACTGAAAGGGCTCAACAATTAACAGCATTGTCTCCTCTTCCAGAGAACCTGGGAAAAACTAACAGCAAATATATGGTGGCCCATATAGAGTTCCAGAGGTTCAGACAGACAGACAGACAGACAGAGATAAGGATTGCAGGTCTGCCTGATTTTTCTTTCTTTCTTATCCTTTATAAAAAATGTTTATTTATTTATTAATTTATGTATTTATGTATTTATGAGATATAAGTACACTGTCGCTGTCTTCAGACACTCCAGTAGACGGTGTCAGATTCTGAAAAATCTAAAACCATCTTCTGGTCTGCATATGATGTACATAAACACAGCTTCAGATATACTTCTAAAAATTTAATGAAGGGTGGGGCCACTGAAAGGGCTCAACAATTAACAGCATTATGCCCTCTTCCAGAGAAGCTGGGATCAACTACCAGCAACTATATGGTGGCTCATCTTAGTTCCCAGGGATCAGACAGACAGACAGACAGACAAACAGAGATATGGATGGCAGGCCTGCCTGGTCTTTCTTTCTTTCTTATCCTTTTGAAAAAATGTTTATTTATTTATTTATTTATTTATTTATTTATTTATTAATTTATGTATTAGATATAAGTACAATGTAGCTGTCTGCAGACACTCATAAGAGGGTGTCAGATTCTGGAGAATCTAAATCCCTCTTATTGTCTTCATATGATGTACATAAACACAGCCTCACATATACTTCTAAAAATTTAAAGATGGGTGGGACCACTGAAAGGGATCAACAATTAACATCATTGTCTCCTCTTCCAGAGAACCTGGGATCAACTACCAGCAACTATATGGTGGCCCATCTGCAGTTCCAGGGGATCAGACAGACAGACAGACAGAGATAAGGATGGCAGGCCTGCCAGGTCTTTCTTTCTTACTTATCCTGTTTAAAAAATGTTTATTTATTTATTTATTTATTTATTCATTTATTTATGTATTTATTAGATATAAGTACACTGTAGCTGTCTTCAGACAGTCCAGAAAAGGGTGTCAGATTCTGGAGAATCTAAATCCCTCTTATGGTCTGCATATGATGTACATAAACACAGCCTCACATATACTTCTAAACATTTAAAGATGGGTGGGGCCACTGAAAGGGCTCAACAATTAACAGCATTGTCTCTTCTTCCAGAGAACCTGGGAAAAATTACCAGCAAATATATGGTGGCCCATATCCAGTTCCACATGTTCAGACAGACAGACAGACAGACAGAGATAAGGATTGCAGGTCTGTCTGATTTTTCTTTCTTTCTTATCCTTTATAAAAAATGTTTATTTATTTATCAATTTATTTATTTATGTATTTATTAGATATAAGTACACTGTCGCTGTCTTCAGACACTCCAGTAGACGGTGTCAGATTCTGAAAAATCTAAAACCATCTTCTGGTCTGCATACGATGTACATAAACACAGCCTCAGATATACTTCAAAAAATTTAATGAAGGGTGGGGCCACTGAAAAGGCTCAACAATTAACAGCATTATCTCCTCTTCCAGAGAACCTGGGATCAACTACCAGCATCTATATGGTGGCTTATTTCCAGTTCCCAGGAATCAGACAGACAGACAGACAGACACACAGAAAGAGATATGGATGGCAGGCCTGCCTGGTCTTTCTTTCTTTCTTATCCTTTTAAAAAAATGTTTATTTATTTATTTATTTATGTATTTATTAGATATTAGTACACTGTAGCTGTCTTTAGAGACTCCAGAAGAGGGTGTGAGGTTCTGCAGAATCTAAATCACTCTTATGGTCTGCATATGATGTACATAAACACAGCCTCACATACAGTTCTAAACATTTAAAGATGGGTGGAGCCATTGAAAGGGCTCAACAATGAACAGCATTGTCTCCTCTTCCAGAGAACCTCGGCTCAACTACCAGCAAGTATATGTTGGTCCATCTCCAGTTCCAGGGGATCAGACAGACAGACAGACAGACAGATATAAGGATGGCAGGCCTGCCTGGTCTTTCTTTCTTTCTTATCCTTTTAAAAAATGTTTATTTATTTATTTATTTATTTATTTATTTATTTATTTATGTATTTATTAGATATAAGTACACTGTAGATGTATTCAGACACTCCAGAAGAGTGTGTCAGATTCTGGAGAATCTAAATCTCTCTTATGGTCTGCTTATGATGTACATAAACACAGCCTCACATATACTTCTAAATATTTAAAGATGGGTGGGACCACTGAAAGGTCTCAACAATTAACAGCATTGTCTCCTCTTCCATAGAACCTGGGATCAACTACCAGCAACTATATGGTGGCCCATATCCAGTATCAGAGGATCAGACAGACAGACAGACAGACAGACAGAGATAAGGATGGCAGGCCTGCCAGGTCTTCTTTCTTTCTTATTCTTTTAAAAATGTTTATTTATTTATTTATTTATTTATTTATTTATTTATTTATTTATGTATTTATTAGATATAAGTACACTGTAGATGTCTTCAGACACTCCAGAAGAGGGTATAAGATTCTGGAGAATCTAAATCCCTCTTATGGTCTGCATACAATGTACATAAACACAGCCTCACATATACTTCTAAAAATTTAAAGATGGGTGGGGCCACTGAAAGGGCTCAACAATTAACAGCATTGTCTCCTCTTCCAGAGAACCTGGGATCAACTACCAGCACCTATATGGTGGCCCATCTCCAGTTCCAGGGTATCAGACAGACAGACAGACAGACAGACAGAGATAAGGATGGCAGGCCTTCCTGGTTTTTCTTTTTTTCTTATCCTTTTTAATAATGTTTATTTATTTATTTATTTATTATTTATTAGATATAAGTACACTGTAGCTCTCTTCAGACACTCCAGAAGAGGGTGTCAGATTCTGGAGAATCTAAATCCCTCTTATTGTCTGCATATGATGTACATAAACACAGCCTCACATTTACTTCTAAATATTAAAGATGGGTGTGGCCACTGAACGGCTCAAAAATTAACAGCATTGTCTCCACTTCCAGAGAACCTGGGATCAACTACCAGCAACTATATGGTGGCCCATCTCCAGTTCCAGGGGATCAGACAGAGAGACAGACATACAGACAGATAGAGAAAAGGATGGCAGGCCTGCTTGGTCTTTCTTTCTTTCTTATACTTTTTAAGAAATGTTTATTTATTTATTTATTTATTTATTTATTTATGTATTTATTAGATATAAGTACACTGTAGCTGTCTTCAGACACTCCAGAAGAGTGTGTCAGATTCTAGAGAATCTAAATCCCTCTTATGGTCTGCATATGATGTACAAAAACACAGCCTCACATATACTTCTAAAAATTTAAAGATGGGTGGGGCCACTGAAAAGGCTCAACAATTAACAGCACTGTCTCCTCTTCCAGAGAAACTGGGATCAACTACCAGCAACTATAAGGTGGCCCATCTCCAGTTCCCGGGGATCAGACAGACAGACAGACAGACAGAGATAAGGATGGCAGGCCTGCCTGGTCTTTCTTTCTTACTTATCCTTTTTAAAACATGTTTATTTCTTTATTTATGTATTTATTAGATATAAGTACATTGTAGCTGTCTTCAGACACTCCAGAAGAGGGTGTCAGATTCTGGAGAATCTAAATCCCTCTTATGGTCTGCATATGATGTACATAAACACAGCCTCACATATACTTCTAAAAATTTAAAGATGGGTGGGGCCACTGTAAAGGCTCAACAATTAACAGCATTGTCTCCTCTTCCAGAGAACCTGGGATCAACTACCAGCAAAAATATGGTGGCCCATCTCCAGTTTCAGGGGATCAGACAGACAGACAGACAAACAGACAAGGATGGCAGGCCTGCCTGGTTTTTCTTTCTTTCTTATCATTTTTAAAACATGTTTATTTATTTATTTATTTATGTATTTATTAGATATAAGTACACTGTAGCTGTCTTCAGACACTCCAGAAGAGGGATCAGATTCTGGAGAATCTAAATCCCTCTTATGGTCTGCATATGATGTACATAAACACAGCCTCACAAATACTTCTAAAAATTTAAGATGGGTGGTGCCACTGAAAGGGCTCAAAAATTAACAGCCTTGTCTCCTCTTGCAGAGAAACTGGGATCAACTACCAGCAACTATATGGTGGCCCACTCCAGTTCCAGGGTATCAGACAGACAGACAGACAGAGATAAGGATGGCAGGCCTTCCTGGTCTTTCTTTTTTTCTTATCCTTTTTAATAATGTTTATTTATTTATTTATTTATGTATTTATTAGATATAAGTACACTGTAGCTGTCTTCAGACACTCCAGAAGAGGGATCAGATTCTGGAGAATCTAAATCCCTCTTATGGTATGAATATGATGTACATAAACACAGACTCACATTTACTTCCAAAATTAAAGATGTGTGGGGCCACTGAAAGGGCTCATCCATTAACAGCATTTTCTCCTCTTCCAGAGAACCTGGGATCAACTACCAGCAACTATATGGTGGCCCATCTCCAGTTCCAGGGGATCAGACAGAGAGACAGACAGACAGACATATAGAGATAACGATGGCAGGCCTGCCTGGTCTTTCTTTCTTTCTTATCCTTTTTAAGAAATGTTTATTTACTTATTTATGTATTTATTAGATAAAAGTACACTGTAGCTGTCTTCAGACACTCCAGAAGAGGGTGTCAGATTCTGGAGAATCTAAATCCCTCTTATGGTCTGCATATGATGTACATAAACACAGACTCACATTTACTTCCAAAAATTTAAAGATGTGTGGGGCCACTGAAAGGACTCAACAATTAACAGCATTGTCTCCTCTTCTAGAGAATCTGGGATCAACTACCAGCAACTATATGGTGGCCCTTCTCCAGTTCCAGGGTATCAGACAGACAGACAGACAGACAGACAGAGATAAGGATGGCAGGCCTGCCTGGTCTTTCTTTCTTTCTTATCCTTTTTAAAAAATGTTTATTTATATATTTATTTATTTATTTATTTATTTATGTATTTATTTATTTATTAGATATAAGTACACTGTAGCTATCTTTAGTCACTCCAGAAGATGGTGTCAGATTCTGGAGAATCTAAATCCCTCTTACGATCTGCATATGATGTATATAAACACAGCCTCACATTTTCTTCTAAAAATTTAAAGATGGGAGTGGCTTGGAATAAGATGAGTAACCCTGAAAAAGTCAAAAAATGAAAAATCACACTGTAGGATTTGGAATATGGTGAGAAACCCTGAAAAAGTCGAAAAATGAGAAAATCATGTTGTAGTACCTGGAATATGGTGAGAAACACTGAAAAAGATTTAAAATGAGAATATCACACTCTAGGACTTGGAATATGGTGAGAAACCCTGAAAAAGTCGAAAAATGAGAAAATCATGCATTAGGACCCAGAATATGGTGAGAAACCCTGAAAAAAAGTCAAAAAAAAAGAAAATCACGCAGTAGGACCAGGAAGCTGGTGAGAAACCCTGAAAAAGTCGAAAAATGAGAAAATCAATCTGTAGGATCTGGAATATGTTGAGAAACCCTGAAAAAATCAAAAAATGAGAAAATCACACTGTAGGACTTGGAATATGGTGAGAAACCCTGAAAAAGTCGAAAAATGAGAAAATCACGCAGTAGGACCTGGGATTTGGTGAGAAACACTGAAAAAGTCTTAAAATAGAAAATCACACTGTAGTACTTGGAATATGGTGAAAAATACTGAAAAAGTCTTATAATGAGAAAATCACACCGAAGGACCTGGAATATGGTGAGAAACCCTGAAAAAGTCTAAAAATAAGATAAAACTTGTAGTACCTGAAATATGATGCGAAACCCTGAAAAAGTCAAAAAATAAGAAAATCAAATTGTAGGAACTGGAATATGCTGAGAATCCCTGAAAAATTCGAAAAATGCGAAAATCACACTCTAGGACTTGGAATACTATGAGAAACCCTGAAAAAGTCAAAAAATGAGAAAATCACACTGTAGTATCTGGAATATGTTGAGAAACACTGAAAAAGTCTAAAAATAAGATAAAAGTTGTAGTACCTGAAATATGGTGAGAAACCCTGAAAAAGTCGAAAAATGAGAAAATCACACTGTAGGACTTCGAATATGATGAGAAACCGTGAAAAAGTAAAAAAAATGAGAAAAATACACTGTAGGAGCTGGAATATGGAGAGAAACCCTGAAAAGGTTAAAAAAATTAGAAAATCACAATTGTAGGACCTCCAATATGGTGAGAAACCCTGAAAAAGTCGAAAAATGAGAAAACCACACTGTAGGACCTGGAATATGGTGAGAAACCGTGAAACAGTCGAAATATAAGAAAATCAAACTTGAAGTACCTGCAATATGGTGAGAAACCCTGAAAAAGTCGAAAAATGAAAAAATCACACTGTAGGATTTGGAATATGATGAGAAACCATGAAAAAGTCAAAAATGAGAAAAATATACTGTAGCAGTTGGAATGTGGTGAGAAAACCTGAAAATGTCGAAGAATAAGAAAATCACACAAGTAGGACCTCCAATATGGTGAGAAACCCTGAAAAAGTCAAAAAATGAGAAAATTACAGAGTAGGACATGGAATATGGTAAGAAAACCTTTAAAAGTCGGACAAAGAGAAAATCACACTGTAGGATTTGGAATATGATGAGAAAACCTGAAAAAGTCAAAAAATGAGAAAATCACACTGTAGTACCTGGAATATTGTGAGAAAACACTGAAAAAGTCTAAAAATGAGAAAATCAAACAGTAGGACTTGGAATATGGTGAGAAACCCTGAAACAGTCAAAAAATAAGACAATCAAACTTGTAGTACCTGCAATATGGTGAGAAAACCTGAAAAAGTCGAAAAATGAGAAAATCATACTGTAGGACCTGCAATAGGGTGAGAAATTCTGAAAAAGTCAAAAAATGAGAAAATCACACTGTAGGACTTGGAATATGATGAGAAAACCTGAAAAAATCTAAAAATGAGAAAATCACACTGTAGGAGCTGGAATATGGTGAGAAACCCTGAAAAGTCAAAAAAAGAGAAAAATCACACTGTAGGACCTGTAATATGGTGAGAAAACATGAAAAAGTCAAAAAAGGAGAAAATCATACTCTAGGACTTGGAATATGATGAGAAAACCTGAAAAAGTCCAAAAATGAGAAAATCACACTGTAGGACTTGGAATATGGTGAGAAACTCTGAAAAAGTCAAAAAATGAGAAAATCACCCTTGTAGGACTTGGAATATGGTGAGAAACCCTGAAAAAGTCAAAAAATGAGAAAAATCACACTGTAGTACATGGAATATGGTGAGAAACTCTGAAAAAGTCGCAAATTAGAAAATGACAGTGTAGGACCTGGAATATGTTGAGAAAACCTGAAATATTCAAAAAAATGAAACAATGACAATGTAGAACCTGGAATAGGTAAGAAACCCCGAAAAATTTAAAAAAAGAGAAAATCACACTGTAGGACCTGGAATATGGTGGGAAACACTGAAAAAGTCAAAAAATGAGAATATCACACTCTAGGACTTGGAATATGGTGAGAAACCCTGAAAAAGTCAAAACATGAGAAATTCATGCAGTAGGACCCAGAATATGGTGAGAAACCCTGAAAGAAGTCGGAAAATGAGAAAATCACGCAGTAGGACCTGGAAGCTAGTGAGAAACCCTGAAAAAGAAGAAAAATGAGAATAACAAACTGTAGGACCTGGAATATGTTGAGAAACCCTGAAAAATTCGAAAAAAGCAAAAATCACACTCTAGGACTTGGAATGGGATGAGAAACCCTGAAAAAGTAAAAAAAAATGAGAAAATCACACTGTAGTACCTGGAATATGGTGAGAAACACTAAAAAAGTATTAAAATGAGAAAATCACACAGTAGGACCTGGAATATGGTGAGAAACTCTGAAAAAGTCGAAAACATGAGAAAATCACGCAGTAGTACCTGGAATATGGTGAGAAACCCTGAAAAAGTCGAAAAATGAGAAAATCACGCAGTAGTACCTGGAATATGGTGAGAAACACTGAAAAAGTCTTAAAATGAGAAAATCACACTGTAGGACCTGGAATATGGTGAGAAACTCTGAAAATGTCGAAAGGTAAGAAATTCACACTTGTAGGACCTGCAATATGGTGAGAAACCCTGAAAAAGTCAAAAAATGAGAAAATCACACTGTAGTACCTGGAATATGGTGAGAAACACTGAAAAAGTCTAAAAATAAGATAAAACTTGTAGTATTTAAAATATGGTGAGAAACCCTGAAAAAGTCAAAAAATTAGAAAATCAAATTGTAGGAACTGGAATATGCTGAGAATCCCTGAAAAATTCAAAAAATGCGAAAATCACACTATAGGACTTGGAATACGATGACAAACCCTGAAAATGTCAAAAAATGAGAAAATCACACTGTAGTACCTGGAATATGGTGAGAAACACTGAAAAAGTCTAAAAATAAGATAAAACTTGTAGTACCTGAGATATGGTGAGAAACCCTGAAGAAGTCGAAAAATGAGAAAATCACACTATAGGACTTCGAATATGATGAGAAACCGTGAAAAAGTAAAAAAATGAGAAAAATACACTGTAGGAGCTGGAATATGGAGAGAAACCCTGAAAAGGTTAAAAAATTAGAAAATCACAATTGTAGGACCTCCAATATGGTGAGAAACCCTGAAAAAGTCGAAAAATGAGAAAAACACACTGTAGGAACTGGAATATGGTGAGAAACACTGAAAAATTCAAAAAATGAGAAAATCATACAGTAGGACCTGAAATATGGTAAGAAACCGTGAAAGAGTCGAAATATAAGAAAATTAAACTTGAAGTACCTGCAATATGGTGAGAAACCCTGAAAAAGTCGAAAAATGAAAATATCACACTGTAGGATTTGGAATATGATGAGAAAACATGAAAAAGTCAAAAATTAGAAAAATATACTGTAGGAGTTGGAATGTGGTGAGAAAACCTGAAAAAGTCGAAGAATAAGAAAATCACACAGGTAGGACCTCCAATATGGTGAGAAACCCTGAAAAAGTCGAAAAATGAGAAAATTACAGAGTAGGACATGGAATATGGTAAGAAACTCTTTAAAAGTCGGAAAAAGAGAAAATCACACTGTAGGATTTGGAATATGATGAGAAAACCTGAAAAAGTCAAAAAATGAGAAAATCACACTGTAGTACCTGGAATATTGTGAGAAAACACTGAAAAAGTCTAAAAATGAGAAAATCACACAGTAGGACTTGGAATATGGTGAGAAAACCTGAAAAAATCTAAAAATGAGAAAATCACACTGTAGGACTTGGAATATGGTGAGAAACCCTGAAAAAGTCAAAAAATGAGAAAAATCACACTGTAGTACATGGAATATGGTGAGAAACTCTGAAAAGGTCGCAAATTAGAAAATGACAGTGTAGGACCTGGAATATGTTGAGAAAACCTGAAATATTCAAAATATGAGAAAATGACAATGTAGAACCTGGAATAAGGTAAGAAACCCCGAAAAATTTAAAAAAAGAGAAAATCACACTGTAGGACCTGGAATATTGTGAGAAACACTGAAAAAGTCAAAAAATGAGAATATCACACTCTAGGACTTGGAATATGGTGAGAAACCCTGAAAAAGTCAAAACATGAGAAAAACACACTGTAGGACCTGGAATATGGTGAGAAACACTGAAAAATTCAAAAAATGAGAAAATCACACAGTAGGACCTGAAATATGGTGAGAAACCGTGAAACAGTCGAAATATAAGAAAATCAAACTTGAAGTAACTGTAATATGGTGAGAAACCCTGAAAAAGTCGAAAAATGAAAAAATCACACTGTAGGATTTGGAATATGATGAGAAAACATGAAAAAGTCAAAAATGAGAAAAATATACTGTAGGAGTTGGAATGTGGTGAGAAAACCTGAAAAAGTCGAAGAATAAGAAAATCACACAAGTAGGACCTCTAATACGGTGAGAAACCCTGAAAAAGACGAAAAATGAGAAAATTACAGAGTAGGACATGGAATATGGTAAGAAACCCTTTAAAATTCGGAAAAAGAGAAAATCACACTGTAGGATTTGGAATATGATGAGAAAACCTGAAAAAGTCAAAAAATGAGAAAATCACACTGTAGTACCTGGAATATTGTGAGAAAACACTGAAAAAGTCTAAAAATGAGAAAATCACACAGTAGGACTTGGAATATGGTGAGAAACCCTGAAACAGTCGAAAAATTACAAACTTGTAGTACCTGCAATATGGTGAGAAAACCTGAAAAAGTCGAAAAATGAGAAAATCATAATGTAGGACCTGCAATAGGGTGAGAAATTCTGAAAAAGTCAAAAAATGAGAAAATCACACTGTAGGACTTGGAATATGATGAGAAAACCTGAAAAAATCTAAAAATGAGAAAATCACACTGTAGGAGCTGGAATATGGTGAGAAACCCTGAAAAGTCAAAAAAAGAGAAAAATCACACTGTAGGACCTGGAATATGGTGAGAAAACATGACAAAGTCAAAAAAGGAGAAAATCACACTCTAGGACTTGGAATAGGATGAGAAAACCTGAAAAAGTCCAAAAATGAGAAAAACACACTGTAGGAACTGGAATATGGTGAGAAACACTGAAAAATTCAAAAAATGAGAAAATCATACAGTAGGACCTGAAATATGGTAAGAAACCGTGAAAGAGTCGAAATATAAGAAAATTAAACTTGAAGTACCTGCAATATGGTGAGAAACCCTGAAAAAGTCGAAAAATGAAAATATCACACTGTAGGATTTGGAATATGATGAGAAAACATGAAAAAGTCAAAAATTAGAAAAATATACTGTAGGAGTTGGAATGTGGTGAGAAAACCTGAAAAAGTCGAAGAATAAGAAAATCACACAGGTAGGACCTCCAATATGGTGAGAAACCCTGAAAAAGTCGAAAAATGAGAAAATTACAGAGTAGGACATGGAATATGGTAAGAAACTCTTTAAAAGTCGGAAAAAGAGAAAATCACACTGTAGGATTTGGAATATGATGAGAAAACCTGAAAAAGTCAAAAAATGAGAAAATCACACTGTAGTACCTGGAATATTGTGAGAAAACACTGAAAAAGTCTAAAAATGAGAAAATCACACAGTAGGACTTGGAATATGGTGAGAAAACCTGAAAAAATCTAAAATGAGAAAATCACACTGTAGGACTTGGAATATGGTGAGAAACCCTGAAAAAGTCAAAAAATGAGAAAAATCACACTGTAGTACATGGAATATGGTGAGAAAACTCTGAAAAAGTCGCAAATTAGAAAATGACAGTGTAGGACCTGGAATATGTTGAGAAAACCTGAAATATTCAAAATATGAGAAAATGACAATGTAGAACCTGGAATAAGGTAAGAAACCCCGAAAAATTTAAAAAAAGAGAAAATCACACTGTAGGACCTGGAATATTGTGAGAAACACTGAAAAAGTCAAAAAATGAGAATATCACACTCTAGGACTTGGAATATGGTGAGAAACCCTGAAAAAGTCAAAACATGAGAAAAACACACTGTAGGACCTGGAATATGGTGAGAAACACTGAAAAATTCAAAAAATGAGAAAATCACACAGTAGGACCTGAAATATGGTGAGAAACCGTGAAACAGTCGAAATATAAGAAAATCAAACTTGAAGTAACTGTAATATGGTGAGAAACCCTGAAAAAGTCGAAAAATGAAAAAATCACACTGTAGGATTTGGAATATGATGAGAAAACATGAAAAAGTCAAAAATGAGAAAAATATACTGTAGGAGTTGGAATGTGGTGAGAAAACCTGAAAAAGTCGAAGAATAAGAAAAATCACACAAGTAGGACCTCTAATACGGTGAGAAACCCTGAAAAAGACGAAAATGAGAAAATTACAGAGTAGGACATGGAATATGGTAAGAAACCCTTTAAAATTCGGAAAAAGAGAAAATCACACTGTAGGATTTGGAATATGATGAGAAAACCTGAAAAAGTCAAAAAATGAGAAAATCACACTGTAGTACCTGGAATATTGTGAGAAAACACTGAAAAAGTCTAAAAATGAGAAAATCACACAGTAGGACTTGGAATATGGTGAGAAACCCTGAAACAGTCGAAAAATTACAAACTTGTAGTACCTGCAATATGGTGAGAAAACCTGAAAAAGTCGAAAAATGAGAAAATCATAATGTAGGACCTGCAATAGGGTGAGAAATTCTGAAAAAGTCAAAAAATGAGAAAATCACACTGTAGGACTTGGAATATGATGAGAAAACCTGAAAAAATCTAAAAATGAGAAAATCACACTGTAGGAGCTGGAATATGGTGAGAAACCCTGAAAAGTCAAAAAAAGAGAAAAATCACACTGTAGGACCTGGAATATGGTGAGAAAACATGACAAAGTCAAAAAAGGAGAAAATCACACTCTAGGACTTGGAATAGGATGAGAAAACCTGAAAAAGTCCAAAAATGAGAAAAACACACTGTAGGAACTGGAATATGGTGAGAAACACTGAAAAATTCAAAAAATGAGAAAATCATACAGTAGGACCTGAAATATGGTAAGAAACCGTGAAAGAGTCGAAATATAAGAAAATTAAACTTGAAGTACCTGCAATATGGTGAGAAACCCTGAAAAAGTCGAAAAATGAAAATATCACACTGTAGGATTTGGAATATGATGAGAAAACATGAAAAAGTCAAAAATTAGAAAAATATACTGTAGGAGTTGGAATGTGGTGAGAAAACCTGAAAAAGTCGAAGAATAAGAAAATCACACAGGTAGGACCTCCAATATGGTGAGAAACCCTGAAAAAGTCGAAAAATGAGAAAATTACAGAGTAGGACATGGAATATGGTAAGAAACTCTTTAAAAGTCGGAAAAAGAGAAAATCACACTGTAGGATTTGGAATATGATGAGAAAACCTGAAAAAGTCAAAAAATGAGAAAATCACACTGTAGTACCTGGAATATTGTGAGAAAACACTGAAAAAGTCTAAAAATGAGAAAATCACACAGTAGGACTTGGAATATGGTGAGAAAACCTGAAAAAATCTAAAAATGAGAAAATCACACTGTAGGACTTGGAATATGGTGAGAAACCCTGAAAAAGTCAAAAAATGAGAAAAATCACACTGTAGTACATGGAATATGGTGAGAAACTCTGAAAAGGTCGCAAATTAGAAAATGACAGTGTAGGACCTGGAATATGTTGAGAAAACCTGAAATATTCAAAATATGAGAAAATGACAATGTAGAACCTGGAATAAGGTAAGAAACCCCGAAAAATTTAAAAAAAAGAGAAAATCACACTGTAGGACCTGGAATATTGTGAGAAACACTGAAAAAGTCAAAAAATGAGAATATCACACTCTAGGACTTGGAATATGGTGAGAAACCCTGAAAAAGTCAAAACATGAGAAAAACACACTGTAGGACCTGGAATATGGTGAGAAACACTGAAAAATTCAAAAAATGAGAAAATCACACAGTAGGACCTGAAATATGGTGAGAAACCGTGAAACAGTCGAAATATAAGAAAATCAAACTTGAAGTAACTGCAATATGGTGAGAAACCCTGAAAAAGTCGAAAAATGAAAAAATCACACTGTAGGATTTGGAATATGATGAGAAAACATGAAAAAGTCAAAAATGAGAAAAATATACTGTAGGAGTTGGAATGTGGTGAGAAACCTGAAAAAGTCGAAGAATAAGAAAATCACACAAGTAGGACCTCTAATATGGTGAGAAACCCTGAAAAAGTCGAAAAATGAGAAAATTACAGAGTAGGACATGGAATATGGTAAGAAACCCTTTAAAAGTCGGAAAAAGAGAAAATCACACTGTAGGATTTGGAATATGATGAGAAAACCTGAAAAAGTCAAAAAATGAGAAAATCACACTGTAGTACCTGGAATATTGTGAGAAAACACTGAAAAAGTCTAAAAATGAGAAAATCACACAGTAGGACTTGGAATATGGTGAGAAACCCTGAAACAGTCGAAAAA
>NW_028227684.1:0-48486 GCF_978045245.1 Mus caroli | reverse complement strand
CATATTCCAGCTCCTACAGTGTGATTTTCTCATTTTTAGATTTTTTCAGGTTTTCTCATCATATTCCAAGTCCTACAGTGTGATTTTCTCATTTTTTGACTTTTTCAGAATTTCTCACCCTATTGCAGGTTCTACAGTATGATTTTCTCATTTTTCGACTTTTTCAGGTTTTCTCACCATATTGCAGGTACTACAAGTTTGTAATTTTTCGACTGTTTCAGGGTTTCTCACCATATTCCAAGTCCTACTGTGTGATTTTCTCATTTTTAGACTTTTTCAGTGTT
This sequence comes from Mus caroli, assembly GCF_978045245.1. Classification (NCBI taxonomy): domain Eukaryota; kingdom Metazoa; phylum Chordata; class Mammalia; order Rodentia; family Muridae; genus Mus; species Mus caroli. Next base: position 48,202 of record NW_028227684.1, on the reverse strand, counting down.
TTCTCACAATATTCCAGGTACTACAGTGTGATTTTCTCATTTTTGGACTTTTTCAGGTTTTCTCATCATATTCCAAGTCCTAGAGTGTGATTTTCTCCTTTTTTGACTTTTTCATGTTTTCTCACCATATTCCAGGTCCTACAGTGTGATTTTTCTCTTTTTTTGACTTTTCAGGGTTTCTCACCATATTCCAGCTCCTACAGTGTGATTTTCTCATTTTTAGATTTTTTCAGGATTTCTCATCATATTCCAAGTCCTACAGTTTGATTTTCTCATTTTTTGACTTTTCAGAATTTGTCACCCTATTGCAGGTCCTACCGTATGATTTTCTCATTTTTCGACTTTTTCAGGTTTTCTCACCATATTGCAGGTACTACAAGTTTGTAATTTTTCGATTGTTTCAGGGTTTCTCACCATATTCCAAGTCCTACTGTGTGATTTCCTCATTTTTAGACTTTTTCAGTGTTTTCTCACAATATTCCAGGTCCTACAGTGTGTTTTTCTCATGTTTTGACTTTTTCAGGGTTTCTCACCATATTCCAAGTCCTAGAGTGTGATATTCTCATTTTTTTACTTTTTCAGTGTTTCTCACAATATTCCAGGTCCTACAGTGTGATTTTCTCTTTTTTTAAATTTTTCGGGGTTTCTTACCTTATTCCAGGTTGTACATTGTCATTTTCTCATTTTTTGAATATTTCAGGTTTTCTCAACATATTCCAGGTCCTACACTGTCATTTTCTAATTTGCGACTTTTTCAGAGTTTCTCACCATATTCCATGTACTACAGTGTGATTTTTCTCATTTTTTGACTTTTTCAGGGTTTCTCACCATATTCCAAGTCCTACAGTGTGATTTTCTCATTTTTAGATTTTTTCAGGTTTTCTCACCATATTCCAAGTCCTACTGTGTGATTTTCTCATTTTTAGACTTTTTCAGTGTTTTCTCACAATATTCCAGGTACTACAGTGTGATTTTCTCATTTTTTGACTTTTTCAGGTTTTCTCATCATATTCCAAATCCTACAGTGTGATTTTCTCTTTTTCCGACTTTTAAAGAGTTTCTTACCATATTCCATGTCCTACTCTGTAATTTTCTCATTTTTCGACTTTTTCAGGGTTTCTCACCATATTGGAGGTCCTACTTGTGTGATTTTCTTATTCTTCGACTTTTTCAGGTTTTCTCACCACATTCCAGCTCCTACAGTATATTTTTCTCATTTTTGACTTTTTCATGGTTTCTCATCATATTCCAAATCCTACAGTGTGATTTTTTCATTTTTCTACTTTTTCAGGGTTTCTCACCATATTGCAGGTACTTCAAGTTTGATTTTCTTATATTTCGACTCTTTCACGGTTTCTCACCATATTTCAGGTACTATAGTGTGATTTTCTCATTTTTTGACATTTTCAGGGTTTGTCATCGTATTCCAAGTCCTATAGTGTGATTTTCGCATTTTTTGAATTTTTCAGGGATTCTCAGCATATTCCAGTTCCTACAATTTGATTTTCTAATTTTTTGACTTTTTCAGGGTTTCTCACCATATTTTAGGTACTACAAGTTTTATCTTATTTTTAGACTTTTTCAGTGTTTCTCACCATATTCCAGGTACTACAGTGTGATTTTCTGTTTTTTCGACTTTTTCAGGGTTTCTCACCATATTCCAAGTCCTACAATGTGATTTTCTCATTTTTTGACTTTTTCTGGGTTTCTCATCATATTCCAAGTCCTAGAGTGTGATATTCTCATTTTTCGACTTTTTCAGTGTTTCTCACCATATTGCATGTACTACAAGTTTTATTTTCTTATTTTTGGACTGTTTCAGGGTTTCTCACCATATTCCAGGTCCGACTGTGTGATTTTCTCATTTTAATACTTTTTTAGTGTTTCTCACCATATACCAGGTACTACAGTGTGATTTTCTCATTTTTTGAATTTTTCAGGGTTTCTCATCATATTCCAAGTCCTAGAGTGTGATTATCGCATTTTTCGAATTTTTCAGGGATTCTCAGCATATTCCAGTTCGTACTGTTTGATTTTCTAATTTTTTGACTTTTTCAGGGTTTCTCACCATATCCCAAGTCCTACAGTGTGATTTTCTCATTTTAAGACTTTTTCAGGGTCTCTCACCATATTGCAAGTCCTACAAGTGTGTATTTCTTTTTTCTTTTTTTTTTTTTGACTTTTTCAGGACTTCTCACCATATTCCAGCTCCTACAGTGTCATTTTCTCATTTTTCGACATTTTCAGGGTTTTTTTTTTACCATATTCCAGGTCCTACAGCGCGATTTTCTCATTTTAAGACTTTTTCTGTGTTTCTCATCATATTCTGGGTCCTAGTGCATGATTTTCTCATATTTCGACTTTTTCAGGGTTTCTTACCATATTCCAATTCCTACAGTGTGATTTTCTCATTTTTCGACTTTTTCAGGGTTTTTCACCATATTGCAGGTCCTACAAGTGTGAATTTCTTATTTTTGGACTTTTTCAGAGTTTCTCACCATATTCCAGGTCCTACAGTGTGATTTTCTCATTTTTTGACTTTTTCAGGGTTTCTCACCATATTAGAGGTACTACAAGTTTGATTTTCTTATTTTTCGATCTTTCAGGGTTTCTCACCATATTCCAGGTCCTACTGTTTGATTTTTTCATTTTTAGAATTTTTCAGGGTTTCTCACCATATTCCAGGTACTACAGTGTGATTTTCTCATTTTTTGACTTTTTCAGGGTTTCTCACCATATTCCAGGTCCTACTGTTTGATTTTTTCATTTTTAGAATTTTTCAGGGTTTCTCACCATATTCCAGGTACTACAGTGTGATTTTCTCATTTTTTGACTTTTTCAGGATTGCTCACCATATTCCATCTTCTACATTGTGATTTTCTCATTTTAATACTTTTTCTGTGTTTCTCATCTTATTCTGGGTCCTAGTGCATGATTTTCTCATTTTTCGACTTTTTCAGGGTTTCTCACCATATTCCAAGTCCTACAGTGTGATTTTCTCATTTTTTGACTTTTTCAGGGTTTCTCATCATATTCCAAGTCCTAGAGTGTGATATTCTCATTTTTCGACTTTTTCAATTTTTGTCACCATATTGCATGTACTACAAGGTTGATTTTCTTATTTTTCGACTGTTTCAGGGTTTCTCACCACATTTCAAGTCCTACTGGGTGATTTTCTCATTTTAATACTTTTTTAGTGTTTCTCACCATATTCCTGGTACTACAGTGTGATTTTTTCATTTTTTGACTTTTTCACGGTTTCTCATCATATTCCAAGTCCTAGAGTGTGATTTTTGCCTTTTTCGTATTTTTCTGGGTTTCTCTACATATTCCAGGTCATACAGTATGATTTTCTCATTTTTCGACTTTTTCAGGTTTTCTCACCATATTGCAGGTACTACAAGTTTGATTTTCTTATTTTTCGACGGTTTCAGGGTTTCCTTCCATATTCCAAGTCCTACTGTGTGATTTTCTCATTTTTAGACTTTTTCAGTGTTTTCTCACAATATTCCAGGTACTACAGTGTGATTTTCTCATTTTTTGACTTTTTCAGGTTTTCTCATCATATTCCAAATCCTATAGTGTGATTTTCTCTTTTTCCGACTTTTAAAGGGTTTTTTACCATATTCCATGTCCTACTCTGTAATTTTCTCATTTTTCGACTTTTTCAGGGTTTCTCACCATATTGGAGGTCCTACTTGTGTGATTTTCTTATTCTTCGACTTTTTCAGGTTTTCTCACCACATTCCAACTCCTACAGTATATTTTTCTCATTTTTGACTCTTTCATTGTTTCTCATCATATTCCAAATCCTACAGTGTGATTTTTTCATTTTTCTACTTTTTCAGTGTTTCTCACCATATTGCAGGTACTTCAAGTTTGATTTTCTTATATTTCGACTCTTTCACGGTTTCTCACCATATTTCAGGTCCTACTGTGTGATTTTCTCATTTTAAAACTTTTTCTGTGTTTCTCATCATATTCTGGGTCCTAGTGCATGATTTTCTCATTTTTCGACTTTTTCAGGGTTTCTCACCCTATTCCAATTCCTACAGTGTGATTTTCTCATTTTTTGACTTTTTCAGGGTTTCTCACCATATTAGAGGTACTACAAGTTTGATTTTCTTATTTTTCGATCTTTCAGGGTTTCTCACCATATTCCAGGTCCTACTGTTTGATTTTTTCATTTTTAGAATTTTTCAGGGTTTCTCACCATATTCCAGGTACTACAGTGTGATTTTCTCATTTTTTGACTTTTTCAGGGTTTCTCATCATATTCCAAGTTCTAGAGTGTGATTTTCTCTTTTTTCGACTTTTTCAGAGTTTCTCACCATATTCCAGGTCCTACAGTGTGATTTTCTCATTTTTTGACTTTTTCAGGATTGCTCACCATATTCCATCTTCTACATTGTGATTTTCTCATTTTTCAACTTTTTCAGGGTTTCTCATCTTATTCCAAGTCCTACAGTGAAATTTTCTCATTTTTTGACTTTTTCAGGGTGTCTCATCTTATTCCAAGTCCTACAGTGTGATTTTCTCATTTTTCGACTTTTTCAGGGTTTCTCACCATATTGCAGTTCCTACAAGTGTGAATTTCTTATTTTTGGACTTTTTCAGGGTTTCTCACCATATTCCAGGTACTACAGTGTGATTTTCTCATTTTAAGACTTTTTCAGGGTCTCTCACCATATTGCATGTCCTACAAGTGTGTATATCTTATTTTTCTACTTTTTAACGGTTTCTCTCCATATTCTATCTCCTACCGTGTACTTTTGTTATTTTTTGTCTTTTTCACGGTTTCTCATTTTATTCCAAGTCCTACAGTGTGATTTTCTCATTTTTTGACTTTTTCAGGGTTTCTCACCATATTGCAGGTCCTACAAGTGTGAATTTCTTACCTTTCGACATTTTCAGAGTTTCTCACCATATTCCAGGTCCTACAGTGTGATTTTCTCATTTTAAGACTTTTTCAGTGTTTCTCACCATATTCCAGGTACTACTGCGTGATTTTCTCATTTTTCGACTTTTTCAGGGTTTCTCACCATATTCCAGGTACTACTGCGTGATTTTCTCATGTTTTCGACTTTTTCAGAGTTTCTCACCATATTCCAGGTCCTACTGTGTGATTTTCTCATTTTAATACTTTTTTAGTGTTTCTCACCATATTCCAGGTACTACAGTGTGATTTTCTCATTTTTTTTTTTACTTTTTCAGGGTTTCTCATCCCATTCCAAGTCCTAGAGTGTGATTTTTGCTTTTTTCGAATTTTTCAGGGTTTCTCAACATATTCCAGGTCCTACAGTTTGTTATTCTCATTTTTCTTCTTTTTCAGGGTTTCTCACTAGCTTCCAGGTCCTACTGCGTGATTTTCTCATTTTCCGACTTCTTTCAGGGTTTCTCACCATATTCTGGGTCCTACTGCATGAATTTCTCATGTTTTGACTTTTTCAGGGTTTCTCACCATATTCCAAGTCCTAGAGTGTGATATTCTCATTTTTTGACTTTTTCAGTGTTTCCCACCATATTCCAGGTCCTACAGTGTGATTTTCTCTTTTTTTAAATTTTTCGGGGTTTCTTACCTATTCCAGGTTCTACATTGTCATTGTTTCATTTTTTTGAATATTTCAGGTTTTCTCAACATATTCCAGGTCCTACACTGTCATTTTCTAATTTGCGACTTTTTCAGAGTTTCTCACCATATTCCATGTACTACAGTGTGATTTTTCTCATTTTTTGACTTTTTCAGGGTTTCTCACCATATTCCAAGTCCTACAAGGGGGATTTTCTCATTTTTTGACTTTTTCAGGGTTTCTCACCATATTCCAAGTCCTACAGTGTGATTTTCTCATTTTTGGACTTTTTCAGGTTTTCTCATCCTATTCCAAGTCCTAGAGTGTGATTTTCTCCTTTTTTGACTTTTTCATGTTTTCTCACCATATTACAGGTCCTACAGTGTGATTTTTCTCTTTTTTTGACTTTTCAGGGTTTCTCACCATATTCCAGCTCCTACAGTGTGATTTTCTCATTTTTAGATTTTTTCAGGTTTTCTCATCATATTCCAAGTCCTACAGTGTGATTTTCTCATTTTTTGACTTTTTCAGAATTTCTCACCCTATTGCAGGTCCTACAGTATGATTTTCTCATTTTTCGACTTTTTCTGGTTTTCTCACCATATTGCAGGTACTACAAGTTTGATTGTCTTATTTTTTGACTGTTTCAGGGTTTCTCACCATATTCCAAGTCCTACTGTTTGATTTTCTCATTTTTAGACTTTTTCAGTAGTTTCTCACAATATTTCAGGTACTACAGTGTGATTTTCTCATTTTTTGACTTTTTCAGGTTTTCTCATCATATTCCAAATCCTACAGCGTGATTTTCTCTTTTTCCGACTTTTAAAGGGTTTCTTACCATATTCCATGTCCTACTCTGTAATTTTCTCATTTTTTGACTTTTTCAGGGTTTCTCACCATATTGGAGGTCCTACTTGTGTGATTTTCTTATTCTTCGACATTTTCAGGTTTTCTCACCACATTCCAACTCCTACAGTATATTTTTCTCATTTTTGACTTTTTCATGGTTTCTCATCATATTCTAAATCCTACAGTGTGATTTTTTCATTTTTCGACTTTTTCAGGGTTTCTCACCATATTGCAGGTACTTCAAGTTTGATTTTCTTATATTTCGACTGTTTCACGGTTTCTCACCATATTCCAGGTCCTACAGTGTGGTTTTCTCATTTTTCGACTTTTTCAGGGTTTCTCACCATATTGGAGGTCCTACAATTGTGATTTTCTAATTTTTTTAACCTTTTCAGGGTTTCTCTCCATATTCCAGCTCCTACAGTGTATTTTTCTCATTTTTTTTTACTTTTTCACGGTTTCTCATCATATTCGAATTCCTACAGTGTGATTTTCTCATTTTTCGACTTTTTCAGGGTTTCTCACCATATTTCAGGTACTACAACTTTTATCTTATTTTTAGACTTTTTCAGTGTTTCTCAACATATTCCAGATACTACAGTGTGATTTTCTCATTTTTTGACTTTTTCAGGGTTTCTCATAGTATTCCAAGTCCTAGAGTGTGATTTTCGCATTTTTCGAATTTTTCAGGGATTCTCAGCATATTCCAGTTCCTACAATTTTATTTTCTTATTTTTTGACTTTTTCAGGGTTTCGCATCATATTTCAGGTACTACAAGTTTTATCTTATTTTTAGACTTTTTCAGGGTTTCTCACCATATTCCAGGTCCTTCGGTGTGATTTTCTCATTATAAGACTTTTTCAGTATTTTTCACCATATTCCAAGTACTACAGTGTGATTTTCTATTTTAAGACTTTTTCAGTGTTTCTCACCAAATCCCAGGTCCTACTGCGTGATTTTCTCATTTTTCGACTTTTTCAGGGTTTCTCACCATATTTCAAGTCCTACAGTGTGATTTTCTCATTTTTTGATTTTTTCAGGGTTTCTCAACATATTCCAGATCCTACAGATTGATTTTCTCATTTTTCGACTTTTTCAGGGTTTCTCACCAGCTTCCAGGTCCTACTGCGTGATTTTCTTTTTTTTTTTGACTTTTTTTCAGGGTTTCTCACCATATTCTCGGTCCTAATGCATGATTTTCTCATTTTTCGACTTTTTCAGGGTTTCTCACCATATTCCAAGTCCTAGAGTGTGATATTCTCATTTTAAATCTTTTTCAGTGTTTCTCACCATATTCCAGGTACTACAACATGATTTTCTCATTTTTCGACTTTTTCAGGGTTTCTCACCATATTCCAAATCCTACAGTGTGATTTTTCATTTTTTGACTTTTTCAGGGTTACTCATCTTATTCCAAGCCACTCCCATCTTTAAATTTTTAGAAGAAAATGTGAGGCTGTGTTTATATACATCATATGCAGATCGTAAGAGGGATTTAGATTCTCCAGAATCTGCCACCCTCTTCTGGAGTGACTAAAGATAGCTACAGTGTACTTATATCTAATAAATAAATAAATATATAAATAAATAAATAAATAAATAAATAAATATATAAATAAACATTTTTTAAAAAAGATAAGAAAGAAAGAAAGACCAGGCAGGCCTGCCATCCTTATCTCTGTCTGTCTGTCTGTCTGTCTGTCTGATACCCTGGAACTGGAGAAGGGCCACCATATAGTTGCTGGTAGTTGATCCCAGATTCTCTAGAAGAGGAGACAATGCTGTTAATTGTTGAGTCCTTTCAGTGGCCCCACACATCTTTAAATTTTTGGAAGTAAATGTGAGTCTGTGTTTATGTACATCATATGCAGACCATAAGAGGGATTTAGATTCTCCAGAATCTGACACCCTCTCCTGGAGTGTCTGAAGACCGCTACAGTGTACTTATATTTAATAAATACATAAATAAATAAATAAACATTTTTAAAAAGGATGAGAAAGAAAAAAAACCAGGGAGGCCTGCCAGCCTTGTCTGTCTGTCTGTCTGTCTTTCTGTCTGATCCCCTAGAACTGGAGATGAGCCACCATATAGTTGCTGGTAGTTGATCCCAGGTTGTCTGGAAGAGGAGATAATGCTGTTAATTTTTGAGCCGTTCAGTGGCCACACACATCTTTAATTTTTAGAAGTATATGTGAGGCTGTGTTTATGTACATCATATGCAGACCATAAGAGGGATTTAGATTCTCCAGAATCTGACACCCTCTTCTGGAGTGTCTGAAGACAGCTACAGTGTACTTTTATCTAATAAATACATAAATAAGTAAATAAACATTTCTTAAAAAGGATAAGAAAGAAAGAAAGACCAGGCAGGCCTGCCATCGTTATCTCTATATGTCTGTCTGTCTGTCTCTCTGTCTGATCCCCTGGAACTGGAGATGGGCCACCATATAGTTGCTGGTAGTTGATCCCAGGTTCTCTGGAAGAGGAGACAATGCTGTTAATGGATGAGCCCTTTCAGTGGCCCCACACATCTTTAATTTTGGAAGTAAATGTGAGTCTGTGTTTATGTACATCATATTCATACCATAAGAGGGATTTAGATTCTCCAGAATCTGATCCCTCTTCTGGAGTGTCTGAAGACAGCTACAGTGTACTTATATCTAATAAATACATAAATAAATAAATAAATAAACATTATTAAAAAGGATAAGAAAAAAAGAAAGACCAGGAAGGCCTGCCATCCTTATCTCTGTCTGTCTGTCTGTCTGATACCCTGGAACTGGAGTGGGCCACCATATAGTTGCTGGTAGTTTATCCCAGTTAATCTGCAAGAGGAGACAAGGCTGTTAATTTTTGAGCCCTTTCAGTGGCACCACCCATCTTAAATTTTTAGAAGTATTTGTGAGGCTGTGTTTGTGTACATCATATGCAGACCATAAGAGGGATTTAGATTCTCCAGAATCTGATCCCTCTTCTGGAGTGTCTGAAGACAGCTACAGTGTACTTATATCTAGAAATACATAAATAAATAAATAAACATGTTTTAAAAATGATAAGAAAGAAAGAAAAACCAGGCAGGCCTGCCATCCTTGTCTGTTTGTCTGTCTGTCTGTCTGATCCCCTGAAACTGGAGATGGTCCACCATATTTTTGCTGGTAGTTGATCCCAGGTTCTCTGGAAGAGGAGACAATGCTGTTAATTGTTGATCCCTTACAGTGGCCCCACCCATCTTTAAATTTTTAGAAGTATATGTGAGGCTGTGTTTATGTACATCATATGCAGACCATAAGAGGGATTTAGATTCTCCAGAATCTGACACCCTCTTCTGGAGTGTCTGAAGACAGCTACAATGTACTTATATGTAATAAATACATAAATAAAGAATTAAACATGTTTTAAAAAGGATAAGTAAGAAAGAAAGACCAGGCAGGCCTGCCATCCTTATCTCTGTCTGTCTGTCTGTCTGTCTAATCCCCTAGAACTGGAGATGAGCCACCATATAGTTGCTGGTAGTTGATCCCAGGTTGCTTGGAAGAGGAGATAATGCTGTTAATTGTTGAGCCCTTTCAGTGACCCCATCCATCTTTAAATTTTTGAAGTATATGTGAGGCTGTCTTTATGTACATCATATGCAGACTTTAAGAGGGATTTAGATTCTCCAGAATCTGACACCATCTTCTGGAGTGTCTGAAGACAGACACAGTGTACTTATATCTAATAAATAAATAAATAAATAAATAAATAAATAAATAAATAAACATTTTTTAAAAAGGATAGGAAAGAAAGAAAGACCAGGGAGGCCTGCCTTCCTTATCTCTGTCTGTCTGTCTGTCTGTCTGTCTATCTGTCTGATACCCTGGAACTGGATATGGGCCACCATATAGGTGCTGGTAGTTGATCCCAGGTTCTCTGGAAGAGGAGACAATGCTGTTAATTGTTGAGCCCTTTCAGTGGCTCCACCCATCTGTAAATTTTTAGAAGTATATGTGAGGCTGTGTTTATGTACATCATATGCAGACCATAAGAGGGATTTAGATTCTCCAGAATCTGACACCCTCTTCTGGAGTGTCTGAAGACAGCTACAGTGTACTTTTATCTAATAAATACATAAATAAGTAAATAAACATTTCTTAAAAAGGATAAGAAAGAAAGAAAGACCAGGCAGGCCTGCCATCGTTATCTCTATATGTCTGTCTGTCTGTCTCTCTGTCTGATCCCCTGGAACTGGAGATGGGCCACCATATAGTTGCTGGTAGTTGATCCCAGGTTCTCTGGAAGAGGAGACAATGCTGTTAATGGATGAGCCCTTTCAGTGGCCCCACACATCTTTAATTTTGGAAGTAAATGTGAGTCTGTGTTTATGTACATCATATTCATACCATAAGAGGGATTTAGATTCTCCAGAATCTGATCCCTCTTCTGGAGTGTCTGAAGACAGCTACAGTGTACTTATATCTAATAAATACATAAATAAATAAATAAATAAACATTATTAAAAAGGATAAGAAAAAAAGAAAGACCAGGAAGGCCTGCCATCCTTATCTCTGTCTGTCTGTCTGTCTGATACCCTGGAACTGGAGTGGGCCACCATATAGTTGCTGGTAGTTGATCCCAGTTTCTCTGCAAGAGGAGACAAGGCTGTTAATTTTTGAGCCCTTTCAGTGGCACCACCCATCTTAAATTTTTAGAAGTATTTGTGAGGCTGTGTTTATGTACATCATATGCAGACCATAAGAGGGATTTACATTCTCCAGAATCTGATCCCTCTTCTGGAGTGTCTGAAGACAGCTACAGTGTACTTATATCTAATAAATACATAAATAAATAAATAAATAAACATGTTTAAAAATGATAAGAAAGAAAGAAAAACCAGGCAGGCCTGCCATCCTTGTCTGTTTGTCTGTCTGTCTGTCTGATCCCCTGAAACTGGAAATGGGCCACCATATTTTTGCTGGTAGTTGATCCCAGGTTCTCTGGAAGAGGAGACAATGCTGTTAATTGTTGAGCCCTTACAGTGGCCCCACCCATCTTTAAATTTTTAGAAGTATATGTGAGGCTGTGTTTATGTACATCATATGCAGACCATAAGAGGGATTTAGATAATCCAGAATCTGACACCCTCTTCTGGAGTGTCTGAAGACAGCTACAATGTACTTATATCTAATAAATACATAAATAAAGAAATAAACATGTTTTAAAAAGGATAAGTAAGAAAGAAAGACCAGGCAGGCCTGCCATCCTTATCTCTGTCTGTCTGTCTGTCTGTCTGATCCCCGGGAACTGGAGATGGGCCACCTTATAGTTGCTGGTAGTTGATCCCAGTTTCTCTGGAAGAGGAGACAGTGCTGTTAATTGTTGAGCCTTTTCATTGGCCCCACCCATCTTTAAATTTTTAGAAGTATATGTGAGGCTGTGTTTTTGTACATCATATGCAGACCATAAGAGGGATTTAGATTCTCTAGAATCTGACACACTCTTCTGGAGTGTCTGAAGACAGCTACAGTGTACTTATATCTAATAAATAAATAAATAAATAAATAAATAAATAAATAAACATTTCTTAAAAAGTATAAGACAGAAAGAAAGACCAAGCAGGCCTGCCATCCTTTTCTCTATCTGTCTGTATGTCTGTCTCACTGTCTGATCCCCTGGAACTGGAGATGGGCCACCATATAGTTGCTGGTAGTTGATCCCAGGTTCTCTGGAAGTGGAAACAATGCTGTTAATTTTTGAGCCGTTCAGTGGCCACACCCATCTTTAATTTTTAGAAGTAAATGTGAGGCTGTGTTTATGTACATCATATGCAGACAATAAGAGGGATTTAGATTCTCCAGAATCTGACACCCTCTTCTGGAGTGTCTGAAGAGAGCTACAGTGTACTTATATCTAATAAATAATAAATAAATAAATAAATAAACATTATTAAAAAGGATAAGAAAAAAAGAAAAACCAGGAAGGCCTGCCATCCTTATCTCTGTCTGTCTGTCTGTCTGTCTGTCTGATACCCTGGAACTGGAGATGGGCCACCATATATGTGCTGGTAGTTGATCCCAGGTTCTCTGGAAGAGGAGACAATGCTGTTAATTGTTGAGCCCTTTCAGTGGCCCCACCCATCTTTAAATTTTTAGAAGTATATGTGAGGCTGTGTTTATGTACATTGTATGCAGACCATAAGAGGGATTTAGATTCTCCAGAATCTTATACCCTCTTCTGGAGTGTCTGAAGACATCTACAGTGTACTTATATCTAATAAATACATAAATAAATAAATAAATAAATAAATAAATAAATAAATAAATAAATAAACATTTTTTAAAAGGATAAGAAAGAAAGAAGACCTGGCAGGCCTGCCATCCTTATCTCTGTCTGTCTGTCTGTCTGTCTGTCTGATCCTCTGATACTGGATATGGGCCACCATATAGTTGCTGGTAGTTGATCCCAGGTTCTATGGAAGAGGAGACAATGCTGTTAATTGTTGAGACCTTTCAGTGGTCCCACCCATTTTTAAATATTTAGAAGTATATGTGAGGCTGTGTTTATGTACATCATAAGCAGACCATAAGAGAGATTTAGATTCTCCAGAATCTGACACACTCTTCTGGAGTGTCTGAATACATCTACAGTGTACTTATATCTAATAAATACATAAATAAATAAATAAATAAATAAATAAATAAATAAATAAATAAATAAACATTTTTTAAAAGGATAAGAAAGAAAGAAAGACCAGGCAGGCCTGCCATCCTTATATCTGTCTGTCTGTCTGTCTGTCTGATCCCCTGGAACTGGAGATGGACCAACATATACTTGCGGGTAGTTGAGCCGAGGTTCTCTGGAAGAGGAGACAATGCTGTTCATTGTTGAGCCCTTTCAATGGCTCCACCCATCTTTAAATTTTTAGAACTGTATGTGAGGCTGTGTTTATGTACATCATATGCAGACCATAAGAGTGATTTAGATTCTCCAGAACCTCACACCCTCTTCTGGAGTCTCTAAAGACAGCTACAGTGTACTAATATCTAATAAATACATAAATAAATAAATAAATAAATAAACATTTTTTTAAAAGGATAAGAAAGAAAGAAAGACCAGGCAGGCCTGCCATCCATATCTCTTTCTGTGTGTCTGTCTGTCTGTCTGTCTGATCCCTGGGAACTGGAAATAAGCCACCATATAGATGCTGGTAGTTGATCCCAGGTTCTCTGGAAGAGGAGATAATGCTGTTAATTGTTGAGCCTTTTCAGTGGCCCCACCCTTCATTAAATTTTTTGAAGTATATCTGAGGCTGTGTTTATGTACATCGTATGCAGACCAGAAGATGGATTTAGATTTTTCAGAATCTGACACCGTCTACTGGAGTGTCTGAAGACAGCGACAGTGTACTTATATCTAATAAATACATAAATAAATAAATTGATAAATAAATAAACATTTTTTATAAAGGATAAGAAAGAAAGAAAAATCAGACAGACCTGCAATCCTTATCTCTGTCTGTCTGTCTGTCTGTCTGAACATGTGGAACTGGATATGGGCCACCATATATTTGCTGGTAATTTTTCCCAGGTTCTCTGGAAGAAGAGACAATGCTGTTAATTGTTGAGCTCTTTCAGTGGCCCCACCCATCTTTAAATGTTTAGAAGTATATGTGAGGCTGTGTTTATGTACATCAAATGCAGACCATAAGAGGGATTTAGATTCTCCAGAATCTGACACCCTTTTCTGGACTGTCTGAAGACAGCTACAGTGTACTTATATCTAATAAATACATAAATAAATGAATGAATAAATAAATAAATAAATAAATAAACATTTTTTAAACAGGATAAGTAAGAAAGAAAGACCTGGCAGGCCTGCCATCCTTATCTCTGTCTGTCTGTCTGTCTGATCCCCTGGAACTGCAGATGGGCAACTATATAGTTGCTGGTAGTTGATCCCAGGTTCTCTGTAAGAGGAGACAATGATGTTAATTGTTGATCCCTTTCAGTGGTCCCACCCATCTTTAAATTTTTAGAAGTATAAGTGAGGCTGTGTTTATGTACATCATATGAAGACAATAAGAGGGATTTAGATTCTCCAGAATCTGACACCCTCTTATGAGTGTCTGCAGACAGCTACATTGTACTTATATCTAATACATAAATTAATAAATAAATAAATAAATAAATAAATAAATAAATAAACATTTTTTCAAAAGGATAAGAAAGAAAGAAAGACCAGGCAGGCCTGCCATCCATATCTCTGTTTGTCTGTCTGTCTGTCTGTCTGTCTGATCCCTGGGAACTAAGATGAGCCACCATATAGTTGCTGGTAGTTGATCCCAGCTTCTCTGGAAGAGGGCATAATGCTGTTAATTGTTGAGCCCTTTCAGTGGCCCCACCCTTCATTAAATTTTTAGAAGTATATCTGAAGCTGTGTTTATGTACATCATATGCAGACCAGAAGATGGTTTTAGATTTTTCAGAATCTGACACCGTCTACTGGAGTGTCTGAAGACAGCGACAGTGTACTTATATCTCATAAATACATAAATACATAAATTAATAAATAAATAAACATTTTTTATAAAGGATAAGAAAGAAAGAAAAATCAGGCAAACCTGCAATCCTTATCTCTGTCTGTCTGTCTGTCTGTCTGAACCTCTGGAACTGTATATGGGCCACCATATATTTGCTGTTAGTTTTTCCCAGGTTCTCTGGAAGAGGAGACAATGCTGTTAATTGTTGAGCCCTTTCAGTGGTCCCACCCATCTTTAAATGTTTAGAAGTATATGTGAGGCTGTGTTTATGTACATCATATGCAGACCATAAGAGGGATTTAGATTCTCCAGAATCTGACACCCTCTTCTGGAGTGTCTGAAGACAGCTACAGTGTACTTATATCTAATAAATAAATAAATAAATAAATAAATAAATAAATAAATAAATAAATAAATAAACAAACATTTTTTAAACAGGATAAGTAAAAAAGAAAGACCTGGCAGGCCTGCCATCCTTATCTCTGTCTGTCTGTCTGTCTGATCCCCTGGAACTGCAGATGGGCCACCATATAGTTGCTGGTAGTTGATCCCAGGTTCTCTGGAAGAGGAGACAATGATGTTAATTGTTGAGCCCTTTCAGTGGTCCCACCCATCTTTAAATTTTTAGAGGTATTTTTGAGGCTGTGTTTATGTACATCATATGCAGACCATAAGAGGGATTTAGATTCTCCAGAAACTGACACCCTCTTCTGGAGTGTCTGCAGACAGCTACATTGTACTTATATCTAATAAATAAATAAATAAATAAATAAATAAATAAATAAATAAATAAATAAATAAATAAACATTTTTTCAAAAGGATAAGAAAGAAAGAAAGACCAGGCAGGCCTGCCATTCATATCTCTGTTTGTCTGTCTGTCTGTCTGTCTGTCTGATCCCTGGGAACTAAGATGAGCCACCATATAGTTGCTGGTAGTTGATCCCAGGTTCTCTGGTAGAGGGCATAATGCTGTTAATTGTTGAGCCCTTTCAGTGGTGCCACCCTTCATTAAATTTTTAGAAGTATATCTGAAGCTGTGTTTATGTACATCATATGCAGACCATAAGATGGTTTTAGATTCTTCAGAATCTGACACCCTCTACTGGAGTGTCTGAAGAGAGCTACAGTGTACTTATATCTAATAAATAAATAAATAAATAAATAAATAAATAAATAAATAAATAAACATTTTATAAACAGGATAAGTAAGAAAGAAAGACCAGGCAGGCCTGCCATCCTTATCTCTGTCTGTCTTTCTGTCTGATCCCCTGGAACTGCAGATGGGCCACCATATAGTTGCTGGTAGTTGATCCCAGGTTCTCTGGAAGAGGAGACAACGCTGTTAATTGTTGAGCCCTTTCAGTGGCCCCACCCATCTTTAAATTTTTAGAAGTATACTTGAGTTTGTGTTTATGTACATCATATGCAGACCATAAGAGGTATTTAGATTCTCCAAAATCTGACACCTTCTTCTGGAGTGTCTGAAAACAGCTACAGTGTACTTATATCTAATAAATAAATAAATAAATAAATAAATTAATTAATTAATTAATTAATAAGTAAACATTTTTTCAAAAGGATAAGAAAGAAATAAAGACCAGGCACGCCTGCCATCCTCATCTCTGTCTGTCTGTCTGTCTCTCTATATGATCCTTTGGAACTGGAGATAGGCCACCATATAGTTGCTGGTAGTTGATCCCAGGTTCTCTGGAAGAGGAGAAAATGCTGTTAATTGTTGAGCCCTTTCAGTGGCCCCACCCATCTTTAAATTTTTAGAACTATATCTGAGGCTGTGTTTATGTACATCATATGCAGACCATAAGATGGTTTTAGATTCTTCAGAATCTGACACCCTCTTCTGGAGTGTCTGTAGTCAGCTACAGTGTACTTATATATAATAAATACATAAATAAATAAACATTTTTTAAAAAGTACTAGAAATAAAGAAAGATCAGGCAGGCCTGCAATCCTTATCTCTGTCTGTCTGTCTGTTTGTCTGATCCCCTGAAACTGGAGATGGGCCACCATATAGTTGCTGGTAGTTGATCCCAGGTTCTCTGGAAGAGGAGACAATGCTGTTAATATTTGAGCCCTTTCATTGCTCTCACCCATCTTTAAATTTTTAGATGTATATGTGAGACTGTGTTTATGTACATCATATGCAGACCATAAGAGGGATTTAGATTCTCCAGAATCTGACACCCTCTTCTGGAGTGTCTGAAGACGGCTACAGTGTACTTATATCTAATAAATACATAAATAAATAAATAAATAAATAAATAAATAAATAAATAAATAAATAAACAAACATTTTTTATAAAGGATAAGAAATAAAGAAAGACCAGGCAGGCCTGCCATCCTTATCTCTGTCTGTCTGTCTGTCTGTCTTTCTGATCCACTGGAACTGGAGATGGGCCACCATATAGGTGCTGGTAGTTGATCCCAGGTTCTCTGGAAGATGAGACAATGCTGTTAATTGTTGAGCCCTCGCAGTGGCCCCACACATCTCTAAATTTTTAGAAGTATACGTGAGTCTGTGTTTATGTACATCATATGCAGGCCATAAGAGGGATTTAGATTCTCCAGAATCTGACACCGTCTTCTGGAGTGTCTGAAGACAGCTACAGTGTACTTATATCTAATAAATATATAAATAAATAAATAAGTAAACATTTTTTCAAAAGGATAAGAAAGAAAGAAAGACCAGGCAGGCCTGCCATCCTTTTCTCTGTCTGTCTGTCTGTCTGTCTGTCTGATCCCCTGGAACTGGAGATGGGCCACCATATAGTTGCTGGTAGTTGAGCCGAGGTTCTCTGGAAGAGGAGACAATGCTGTTCATTGTTTAGCCTTTTCAATGGCCCCACCCATCTTTAAATGTTTAGAACTGTATGTGAGGCTGTGTTTATGTTCATCATATGCAGACCAGAAAAGGGATTTAGATTCTCCAGAACCTGACACCCTCTTCTGGAGTGTCTAAAGACAGCTACCGTGTACTTATATCTAATAAATACATAAATAAATAAGTAAATAAACATTTTTTAAAAAGGATAAGAAAGAAAGAAAGACCTGGCAGGCCTGCCATCCATATCTCTGTCTGTGTGTCTGTCTGTCTGTCTGATCCTATGGAACTGGATATGGGCCACCATATATTTGCTGGTAGTTTTTTCCAGGTTCTCTGGAAGAGAAGACAATGCTGTGAATTGTTGAGCCCTTTCAGTGGCCCCAACCATCTTTAAATTTTTAGAGGTAAATGTGAGGCTGTATTTATGTACATCTTATGCAGACCATAAGAGTGATTTAAATTCTCCAGTATCTGACACCCTCTTCTGGAGTGTCTGAAAACAGCTACACTGTACTTATATCTAATAAATAAATAAATAAATAAATAAATAAATAAATAAACATTTTTTAAACAGGCTAAGTAAGAAAGAAAGACCAGGCAGGCTTGCCTTCCTTATCTCTGTCTGTCTGTCTGTCTGTCTGATCCCCTGGAACTGCAGATGGGCCACCATATAGTTGCTAGTAGTTGATCCCAGGTTCTCTGGAAGAGGAGACAATGCTGTTAATTGTTGAGCCCATTCAGTGGCCCCACCCATCTATAAATTTTTAGAAGTATACTTGAGTCTGTGTTTATGTACATCATATGCAGACCATAAGAGGTATTTAGATTCTCCAGAATCTGACACCCTCTTCTGGAGTGTCTGAAGACAGCTACAGTGTACTTATATCTAATAAATAAATAAATAAATAAATAAATAAATAAATAAATAAATTAATTAATTAATTAATTAATAAGTAAACATTTTTTCAAATGGATAAGAAAGAAAGAAAGACCAGGCAGGCCTGCCATCCTCATCTCTGTCTGTCTGTCTGTCTGTCTCTCTATATGATCCTTTGGAACTGAAGATAGGCCACCATATAGTTGCTGGTAGTTGATCCCAGGTTCTCTGGAAGAGGAGACAATGATGTTAATTGTTGAGACCTTTCAGTGGCCCCACCCATCTTTAAATTTTTAGAAGTATATCTGAGGCTGTGTTTATGTACATCATATGCAGACCGTAAGATGGTTTTAGATTCGTCAGAATCTGACACCCTCTTCTGGAGTGTCTGTAGATAGCTACAGTGTACTTATAAATAATAAATACATAAATAAATAAACATTTTTTAAAAAGGACAAGAAAGAAAGAAAGACCAGGCAGGCCTGCAATTTTTATCTCTGTCTGTCTGTCTGTCTGTCTGTCTGATCCCCTGGAACTGGAGATGGGGCACCATATAGTTGCTGGTAGTTGATCCCAGGTTCTCTGGAAGAGGAGACAATGCTGTTAATTGTTGAGCCCATTCAGTGGCCCCACCCATCTTTAAATTTTTAGATGTATATGTGAGGCTGTGTTTATGTACATCATATGCAGACCATAAGAGGGATTTAGATTCTCCAGAATCTGACACCCTCTTCTGGAGTGTCTGAAGACAGCTACATTGTACTTATATCTAATAAATAAATAAATAAATAAATAAATAAATAAATAAATAAATAAACATTTTTTAAACAGGATAAGAAAGAAAGTAAAACCAGGCAGGCCTGTCATCCTTATCTCTGTCTGTCTGTCTGTCTGTCTGACTGTCTGATCCCCTGGAACTGGAGGTGGGCCACTATATAGTTGCTGATAGTTGATCCCATGTTCTCTGGAAGTGGAGACAGTGATGGTAATTGTTGAGCCCTTTCAGTGGTCCCACCCATCTATAAATTTTTAGAAATATATGTGAGGCTGTGTTTATGTACATCATATGCAGACCATAAGAGTGATTTAGATTCTCCAGAATCTGAAACCCTCTTCTGGAGTGTCTGAAGACGTCTACAGTGTACTTATATCTAATAAATACATAAATAAATAAATAAATAAATAAATAAATAAATAAATAAACAAACATTTTTTTAAAAGGATAAGAAATAAAGAAAGACCAGGCAGGCCTGCCATCCTTATCTCTGTCTGTCTGTCTGTCTGTCTGATCCACTGGAACTGGAGATGGGCCACCATATAGGTGCTGGTAGTTTATCCCAGGTTCTCTGGAAGAGGAGAAATGCTGTTAATTGTTGAGCCCTCTCAGTGGCCCCACACATCTTTAAATTTTTAGAATTATATGTGAGTCTGTGTTTATGTACATCATATGCAGGCCATAAGAGGGATTTAGAATCTCCAGAATCTGACACCCTCTTCTGGAGTGTCTGAAGACAGCTACAGTGTACTTATATCTAATAAATACATAAATAAATAATTAAATAAACATTTTTTAAAAAGGATAAGAAAGAAAGAAAGACCAGGCAGGCCTGCAAGTTTTATCTCTGTCTGTCTGTCTGTCTGTCTGTCTGATCCCCTGGAACTGGAGATGGGGCACCATATAGTTGCTGGTAGTTGATCCCAGGTTCTCTGGAAGAGGAGACAATGCTGTTAATTGTTGAGCCCTTTCAGTGGCCCCACCCATCTTTAAATGTTTAGAAGTATTTGTGAGGCTGTGATTATGTACATCATATGCAGACCATAAGAGGGATTTAGATTCTACAGAATCTGACACCCTTTTCTGGACTTTCTGAAGACAGCTACAGTGTACTTATATCTAATAAATACATACATAAATAAATAAATAAATAAATAAATAAATAAATAAATAAATAAACATTTTTTAAACAGGATAAGTAAGAAAGAAAGACCTGGCAGGCCTGCCATCCTTATCTCTGTCTGTCTGTCTGTCTGTCTGATCCCCTGGAACTGCAGATGGGCCACCATATAGTTGCTGGTAGTTGATCCCAGGTTCTCTGGAAGTGGAGACAGTGATGGTAATTGTTGAGCCCTTTCAGTGGTCCCACCCATCTTTAAATTTTTAGAAGTATATGTGAGGCTGTGTATATGTACATCATATGCAGACCATAAGAGGGATTTAGATTCTCCAGAATCTGACACCCTCTTCTGGAGTGTCTGAAGACGGCTACAGTGTACTTATATCTAATAAATACATAAATAAATAAATAAATAAATAAATTAATTAATAAATAAATAAACATTTTTTTAAAAGGATAAGAAATAAAGAAAGACCAGGCAGGCCTGCCATCCTTATCTCTTTCTGTCTGTCTGTCTGTCTCTCTGATCCACTGGAACTGGAGATGGGCCACCATATAGGTGCTGGTAGTTTATCCCAGGTTCTCTGGAAGAGGAGACAATGCTGTTAAATGTTGAGCCCACTCAGTGGCCACACACATTTTTAAATTTTTAGAAGTATATGTGAGTCTGTGTTTATGTACCTCATATGAGGCCATAAGAGGGATTTAGAATCTCCAGAATCTGACACCCTCTTCTGGAGTGTCTGAAGACAGCTACAGTGTACTTATATCTAATAAATACATAAATAAATAATTAAATAAAAATTTTTTAAAAAGGATAAGAAAGAAAGAAAGACCACGCAGGCCTGCCATCGTTATCTCTGTCTGTCTGTCTGTCTGTCTGTCTTTCTGATCCCTGGGAACTGGAGATGGGCCACCATATAGTTGCTGGTAGTTGCTCCCAGGTACTCTGTAAGAGGAGACAATGCTGTTAATTGATGAGATTTTGAGTGGCCCCACCCTTCTTTAAATTTTTAGAAGTATAAGTGAGGCTGTGTTTATGTACATCATATGCAGACCATAAGAAGGATTCAGATTCTCCAGATTCTGACACCCTCTTCCTGAGTGTCTGAAGACAGCTACAGTGTACTTATATCTAATAAATAAATAAATAAATAAATAAATAAATAAATAAATAAATAAATAAATAAACATTTTTTTAAAAGGATAAGAAAGAAAGAAAGACCAGGCAGGCCTGCCATCCTTATCTCTGTCTGTCTGTCTGTCTGTCTGTCGGTCTGATCCCATGGAACTGGGGATGGGCCACCATATAGTTGCTGGTAGTTGATCCCAGGTTCTCTGGAAGAAGAGACAACGCTGTTAATTGTTGAGCCCTTTCAGTGGCCCCACCCATCTTTAAATTTTTAGAAGTATACATGAGTCTGTGTTTATGTACATCATATCCAGACCATAAGAGGGATTTAGATTCTCCAGAATTTGACACCCTCTTCTGGAGTGTCTGAAGACAGCTACAGTGTACTTATATCTAATAAATAAATAAATAAATAAATTAATTAATTAATTAATTAATTAATAAGTAAACATTTTTTTAAATGCATAAGAAAGAAAGAAAGAGCAGGCGGGCCTGCCATCCTCATCTCTGTCTGTCTGTCTGTCTGAACCCCTGGAACTGCAGATGGGCCACCATATAGTTGCTGGTAGTTGATCCCAGGTTCTCTGGAAGAGGAGACAAGGCTGTTAATTGTTGAGCCTTTTCAGTGGCCCCACCCATCTTTAAATTTTTAGAAGTATACTTGAGTTTGTGTTTATGTACATCATATTCAGACCATAAGAGGTATTTAGATTCTCCAGAATCTGACACCCTCTTCTGGAGTGTCTGAAAACAGCTACAGTGTACTTATATCTAATAAATTAATTAATTAATTAGTTAATTAATTAATTAATTAATTAATAAGTAAACATTTTTTCAAAAGGATAAGAAAGAAAGAATGACCAGGCAGGCCTGCCATCCTCATCTCTGTCTGTCTGTCTGTCTCTCTATATGATCCTTTGGAACTGGAGATAGGCCACCATATAGTTGCTGGTAGTTGATCCCTGGTTCTCTGGAAGAAGAGACAATGCTGTTAATTGTTGAGCCCTTTCATTGCTCTCACACATCTTTAAATTTTTAGAAGTATATCTGAGGCTGTGTTTATGTACATCATATGCAGACCATAAGAGGGATTTAGATTCTCCAGAATCTGACACCCTCTTCTGGAGTGTCTGAAGACGGCTACAGTGTACTTATATCTAATAAATACATAAATAAATAAATAAATAAATAAATAAATAAATAAATAAACATTTTTTATAAAGGATAAGAAATAAAGAAAGACCAGGCAGGCCTGCCATCCTTATCTCTGTCTGTCTGTCTGTCTGTCTGTCTGTCTTTCTGATCCACTGGAATTGGAGATGGGCCACCATATAGTTGCTGGTAGTTGATCCCAGGTTCTCTGGAAGATGAGACAATGCTGTTAATTGTTGAGCCTCGCAGAGGCCCCACACATCTGTAAATTTTTAGAAGTATACGTGAGTATGTGTTTATGTACATCATATGCAGGACATAAGAGGGATTTAGATTCTCCAGAATCTGACACTGTCTTCTGGAGTGTCTGAAGACAGCTACGGTGTACTTATATCTAATAAATACATAAATATACAAATAAGTAAACATTTTTTCAAAAGTATAAGAAAGAAAGAAAGACCAGGCAGGCCTGCCATCCTTTTCTCTGTCTGTCTGTCTGTCTGTCTGATCCCCTGGAACTGGAGATGGGCCACCATATAGTTGCTGGTAGTAGAGCCGAGGTTCTCTGGAAGAGGAGACAATGCTGTTCATTGTTTAGCCTTTTCAATGGCCCCACCCATCTTTAAATGTTTAGAACTGTATGTGAGGCTGTGTTTATGTTCATCATATGCAGACCAGAAGAGGGATTTAGATTCTCCAGAACCTGACACCCTCTTCTGGAGTGTCTAAAGACAGCTACCGTGTACTTATATCTAATAAATACATAAATAAATAAGTAAATAAACATTTTTTAAAAAGGATAAGAAAGAAAGAAAGACCTGGCAGGCCTGCCATCCATATCTCTGTCTGTGTGTCTGTCTGTCTGTCTGTCTGATCCCTGGGAACTGGAAATGAGCCACCATATAGTTGCTGGTAGTTGATCCCAGGTTCTCTGGAAGAGGAGATAATGCTGTTAATTGGTGAGCACTTTCAGTGGCCCCACCCTTCATTAAATTTTTTGAAGTATATCTGAGGCTGTGTTTATGTACATCATATGTAGACCAGAAGATGATTTTAGATTTTTCAGAATCTGACACCGTCTACTGGAGTGTCTGAAGACAGCGACAGTGTACTTATATCTAATAAATACATAAATAAATAAATTAATAAATAAATAAACATTTTTTATAAAGGATAAGAAAGAAAGAAAAATCAGGCAGGCCTGCCATCCTTATCTCTGTCTGTCTGTCTGTCTGTCTGTCTGATCCTCTGGTACTGGATATGGGCCACCATATAGTTGCTGGTAGTTGATCCCAGGTTCTCTGAAATAGGAGACAATGCTGTTCATTGTTTAGCCTTTTCAATGGCCCCACCCATCTTTAAATGTTTAGAACTGTATGTGAGGCTGTGTTTATGTTCATCATATGCAGACCAGAAGAGGGATTTAGATTCTCCAGAACCTGACACCCTCTTCTGGAGTGTCTAAAGACAGCTACCGTGTACTTATATCTAATAAATACATAAATAAATAAGTAAATAAACATTTTTTAAAAAGGATAAGAAAGAAAGAAAGACCTGGCAGGCCTGCCATCCATATCTCTGTCTGTGTGTCTGTCTGTCTGTCTGTCTGATCCCTGGGAACTGGAAATGAGCCACCATATAGTTGCTGGTAGTTGATCCCAGGTTCTCTGGAAGAGGAGATAATGCTGTTAATTGTTGAGCACTTTCAGTGGCCCCACCCTTCATTAAATTTTTTGAAGTATATCTGAGGCTGTG
Organism: Mus caroli; assembly: GCF_978045245.1. Classification (NCBI taxonomy): domain Eukaryota; kingdom Metazoa; phylum Chordata; class Mammalia; order Rodentia; family Muridae; genus Mus; species Mus caroli. Next base: position 23,612 of record NW_028227684.1, on the reverse strand, counting down.
TTTATGTACATCATATGTAGACCAGAAGATGATTTTAGATTTTTCAGAATCTGACACCGTCTACTGGAGTGTCTGAAGACAGCGACAGTGTACTTATATCTAATAAATACATAAATAAATAAATTAATAAATAAATAAACATTTTTTATAAAGGATAAGAAAGAAAGAAAAATCAGGCAGGCCTGCCATCCTTATCTCTGTCTGTCTGTCTGTCTGTCTGTCTGATCCTCTGGTACTGGATATGGGCCACCATATAGTTGCTGGTAGTTGATCCCAGGTTCTCTGAAAGAGGAGACAATGCTGTTAATTGTTGAGCGCTTTCAGTGGCCCCACTCATCTTTAAATTTTTAGAAGTAATTGTGAGGCTGTGTTTATGTACATCATATTCAGACCATAAGAGTGATTTAGATTCTCCAGAAACTGACACCCTCTCCTGGAGTGTCTGAAGACAGCTACAGTGTACTTACATATAATAAATACATGAATAAATAAATAAGTAAACATTTTTTAAAAAGGATAAGAAAGAAAGAAAGACCAGGCTGGCCTGCCATCCTTATCTCTGTCTGTGTGTCTGTCTGTCTGTCTGATCCTCTGGTACTGGATATGGGCCACCATATAGTTGCTGGTAGTTGATCCCAGGTTCTCTGAAAGAGGAGACAATGCTGTTAATTGTTGAGCGCTTTCAGTGGCCCCACTCATCTTTAAATTTTTAGAAGTAATTGTGAGGCTGTGTTTATGTACATCATATGCAGACGATAAGAGGTATTTAGATTCTCCAGAATCTGACACCCTCTTCTGTAGTGTCTGAAGACAGCTACAGTGTACTTATATCTAATAAATAAATAAATAAATAAATAAATAAATAAATAAATAAATAATAAATAAGTAAACACATTTTCAAAAGGATAAAAAAGAAAGAAATACCAGGCAGGCCTGCCATCCTTATCTCTGACTGTCTGTCTGTCTGTCTGATCCCCTGGAACTGGAGATGGGCCACCATATAGTTGCTGGTAGTTGATCAGAGGTTCTCTGGAAGAGGAGACAATGCTGTTAATTGTTGAGCCCTTTCAATGGCCCCACCCATCTTTAAATTTTTAGAAGTGTATGTGAGGCTGTGTTTATGTACATCATATGCAGACCATAAGAGGGATTTAGATGCTCCAGAAACTTACACCCTCTTCTGGAGTGTCTGAAGATAGCTACAGTGTACTTATATCTAATAAATACATGAATAAATAAATAAATAAACATTTTTTATAAAAGGATAAGAAAGAAAGAAAGACCAGGCAAGCCTGCTGTCCTTATCTCTTTCTGTCTGTCTGTCTCTCTATATGATCCTTTGGAACTGGAGATAGGCCATTATATAGTTGCTGGTTGTTGATCCCAGGTTCTCTGGAAGAGGAGACAATGCTGTTAATTGTTGAGCCCTTTCAGTGGCCCCACCCATCTTTAAATTTTAAGAAGTATATCTGAGGCTGTGTTTATGTACATCATATGCAGACCATAAGATGGTTTTATATTCTTCAGAATCTGACACCCTCTTCTGGAGTTTTTGTAGACAGCTACAGTGTACTTATATATAATAAATACATAAATAAATAAACATTTTTTAAAAAGGACAAGAAAGAAAGAAAGAACAGGCAGGCCTGCCATCCTTATCTCTGTCTGTCTGTCTGTCTGTCTGTCTGATCCCCTGGAACTGGAGATGGGCCACCATATAGTTGCTGGTAGTTGATCCCAGGTTCTCTGGAAGAGGAGACAATGCTGTTAATTGTTGAGCCCTTTCATTGCTCTCACCCATCTTTAAATTTTTAGATGTATATGTGAGGCTGTGTTTATGTACATCATATGCAGACCATAAGAGGGATTTAGATACTCCAGAATCTGACACCCTCTTCTGCAGTGTGTGAAGACAGCTACATTGTACTTATATCTAATAAATACATAAATAAATACATAAATAAATAAATAAATAAATAAATAAATAAATAAATATATAAACATTTTTTAAACAGGATAAGAATGAAAGTAAGACCAGGCAGGCCTGCCATCCTTATCTCTGTCTGTCTGTCTGTCTGTCTGTCTGACAGTCTGTCTGATCCCCTGGAACTGGCGGTGGGCCACTATATAGTTGCTGATAGTTGATCCCAGGTTCTCTGGAAGTGGAGACAGTGATGGTAATTGTTGAGCCCTTTCAGTGGTCCCACCCATCTTTAAATTTTTTGAAGTATATGTGAGGCTGTGTTTATGTACATCATATGCAGACCATAAGAGGGATTTAGATTCACCAGAATCTGACACCCTCTTCTGGAGTGTCTGAAGACGGCTACAGTGTACATATATCTAATAAATAAATAAATAAATAAATAAATAAATAAATAAATAAATAAATGAACAAACATTTTTTAAAAAGGATAAGAAATAAAGAAAGACAAAGCAGGCCTGCCATCCTTATCTCTGTCTCTCTGTCTCTCTGTCTGTCTGATCCACTGGAACTGGAGATGGGCCACCATATAGGTGCTGGTAGTTTATCCCTGGTTCTCTGGAAGAGGAGACAATGCTGTTAATTGTTGAGCCCTCTCAGTGGCCCCACACATCTTTAAATTTTTAGAAGTATATGTGAGTCTGTGTTTATGTACATCATATGCAGATCATAAGAGGGATTTAGATTCTCCAGAATCTGACACCCTCTTCTGGAGTGTCTGAAGACAGCTACAGTGTACTTATATCTAATAAATACATAAATAAATAATAAAATAAACATTTTTTAAAAAGGATAAGAAAGAAAGAAAGACCAGGCAGGCCTGCCATCCTTATCTCTGTCTGTCTGTCTGTCTGTCTGATCCCTGGGAAGTGGAGATGGGCCACCATATAGTTGCTGGTAGTTGATCCCAGGTACTCTGTAAGAGGAGACAATGCTGTTAATTGTTGAGCCCTCTCAGTGGCCCCACCCTTCTTTAAATTTTTAGAAGTATATGTGAGGCTGTGTTTATGTACATCATATGCAGACCATAAGAGGGATTCAGATTCTCCAGATTCTAACACCCTCTACTGGAGTGTCTGAAGACAGCTACAGTGTACCTATATCTAATAAATAAATAAATAAATAAATAAATAAATAAATAAATAAATAAATAAACATTTTTTAAAAAGAATAAGAAAGAAAGGAAAACTAGGCAGGCCTGCCATCCTTATCTCTGTCTGTCTGTCTGTCTGTCTGTAGGTCTGATCCCATGGAACTGGGGATGGGCCACCATATAGTTGCTGGTAGTTGATCCCAGGTTCTCTGGAAGAGAAGACAATGCGGTTAATTGTTGAGCCCTTTCAGTGGCCCCACCCATCTTTAAATTTTTAGAAGTATACATGAGTCTGTGTTTATGTACATCATATGCAGACCATAAGAGGGATTTAGATTCTCCAGAATCTGACAACTTTTCTGGAGTGTCTGAAGACAGCTACAGTGTACTTATATCTAATAAATAAATAAATAAATAAATAATAAATAAATAAGTAAACACTTTTTCAAAAGGATAAAAAAGAAAGAAATACCAGGCAGGCCTGCCATCCTTATCTCTGACTGTCTGTCTGTCTGTCTGATCCCCTGGAACTGGAGATGGGCCACCATATAGTTGCTGGTAGTTGATCAGAGGTCCTCTGGAAGAGGAGACAATGCTGTTAATTGTTGAGCCCTTTCAATGGCCCCACCCATCTTTAAATTTTTAGAAGTGTATGTGAGGCTGTGTTTATGTACATCATATGCAGACCATAAGAGGGATTTAGATGCTCCAGAAACTTACACCCTCTTCTGGAGTGTCTGAAGATAGCTACAGTGTACTTATATCTAATAAATACATGAATAAATAAATAAATAAACATTTTTTATAAAAGGATAAGAAAGAAAGAAAGACCAGGCAAGCCTGCTGTCCTTATCTCTTTCTGTCTGTCTGTCTCTCTATATGATCCTTTGGAACTGGAGATAGGCCATTATATAGTTGCTGGTTGTTGATCCCAGGTTCTCTGGAAGAGGAGACAATGCTGTTAATTGTTGAGCCCTTTCAGTGGCCCCACCCATCTTTAAATTTTAAGAAGTATATCTGAGGCTGTGTTTATGTACATCATATGCAGACCATAAGATGGTTTTATATTCTTCAGAATCTGACACCCTCTTCTGGAGTTTTTGTAGACAGCTACAGTGTACTTATATATAATAAATACATAAATAAATAAACATTTTTTAAAAAGGACAAGAAAGAAAGAAAGATCAGGCAGGCCTGCCATCCTTATCTCTGTCTGTCTGTCTCTCTGTCTCTCTGATCCCCTGGAACTGGAGATGGGCCACCATATAGTTGCTGGTAGTTGATCCCAGGTTCTCTGGAAGAGGAGACAATGCTGTTAATTGTTGAGCCCTTTCATTGCTCTCACCCATCTTTAAATTTTTAGATGTATATGTGAGGCTGTGTTTATGTACATCATATGCAGACCATAAGAGGGATTTAGATACTCCAGAATCTGACACCCTCTTCTGCAGTGTGTGAAGACAGCTACATTGTACTTATATCTAATAAATAAATAAATAAATAAATAAATAAATAAATAAATAAACATTTTTTAAACAGGATAAGAATGAAAGTAAGACCAGGCAGGCCTGCCATCTTTATCTCTGTCTGTCTGTCTGTCTGTCTGTCTGACAGTCTGTCTGATCCCCTGGAACTGGCGGTGGGCCACTATATAGTTGCTGATAGTTGATCCCAGGTTCTCTGGAAGTGAAGACAGTGATGGTAATTGTTGAGCCCTTTCAGTGGTCCCACCCATCTTTAAATTTTTTGAAGTATATGTGAGGCTGTGTTTATGTACATCATATGCAGACCATAAGAGGGATTTAGATTCACCAGAATCTGACACCCTCTTCTGGAGTGTCTGAAGACGGCTACAGTGTACATATATCTAATAAATAAATAAATAAATAAATAAATAAACAAACATTTTTTAAAAAGGATAAGAAATAAAGAAAGACAAAGCAGGCCTGCCATCCTTATCTCTGTCTCTCTGTCTCTCTGTCTGTCTGATCCACTGGAACTGGAGATGGGCCACCATATAGGTGCTGGTAGTTTATCCCTGGTTCTCTGGAAGAGGAGACAATGCTGTTAATTGTTGAGCCCTCTCAGTGGCCCCACACATCTTTAAATTTTTAGAAGTATATGTGAGTCTGTGTTTATGTACATCATATGCAGATCATAAGAGGGATTTAGATTCTCCAGAATCTGACACCCTCTTCTGGAGTGTCTGAAGACAGCTACAGTGTACTTATATCTAATAAATACATAAATAAATAATAAAATAAACATTTTTTAAAAAGGATAAGAAAGAAAGAAAGACCAGGCAGGCCTGCCATCCTTATCTCTGTCTGTCTGTCTGTCTGTCTGTCTGATCCCTGGGAACTGGAGATGGGCCACCATATAGTTGCTGGTAGTTGATCCCAGGTACTCTGTAAGAGGAGACAATGCTGTTAATTGTTGAGCTTTTAGAGTGGCCCCACCCTTCTTTAAATTTTTAGAAGTATATGTGAGGCTGTGTTTATGTACATCATATGCAGACCATAAGAGGGATTCAGATTCTCCAGATTCTAACACCCTCTACTGGAGTGTCTGAAGACAGCTACAGTGTACCTATATCTAATATATAAATAAATAAATAAATAAATAAATAAATAAATAAATAAATAAACATTTTTTAAAAAGAATAAGAAAGAAAGGAAAACTAGGCAGGCCTGCCATCCTTATCTCTGTCTGTCTGTCTGTCTGTCTGTAGGTCTGATCCCATGGAACTGGGGATGGGCCACCATATAGTTGCTGGTAGTTGATCCCAGGTTCTCTGGAAGAGAAGACAATGCGGTTAATTGTTGAGCCCTTTCAGTGGCCCCACCCATCTTTAAATTTTTAGAAGTATACATGAGTCTGTGTTTATGTACATCATATGCAGACCATAAGAGGGATTTAGATTCTCCAGAATCTGACAACTTTTCTGGAGTGTCTGAAGACAGCTACAGTGTACTTATATCTAATAAATAAATAAATAAATAAATAAATAAATAAGTAAACATTTTTTCAAAAGGATAAGAAAGAAAGAAAGTCCAGGCAGGCCTGCCATCCTTATCTCTGACTGTCTGTCTGTCTGACTGTCTGATCCCCTGGAACTGGAGATGGGCCACCATATAGTTGCTGGTAGTTGATCCGAGGTTCTCTGGAAGAGGAGACAATGCTGTTCATTGTTGAGCCCTTTCAATGGCCCCACCCATCTTTAAATGTTTAGAAATGTATGTGAGGCTCTGTTTATGTACATCATATGCAGGCCATAAGAGGGATTTAGATTCTCCAGAATCTGACACCCTCTTCTGGAGTGTCTGAAGACAGCTACAGTGTACTTATATCTAATAAATACATAAATAAATAAATAAATAGATAAATAAATAAACATTTTTTTTTATTAAATGATACGAAAAAAAGAAAGACCAGGCAGGCCTGCCATCCATATCTCTGTTTGTCTGTCTGTCTGTCGGTCTGATCCCTGGGAACTGGAGTTGAGCCACCATATAGTTGCTGGTAGTTGATCCCAGGTTCTCTGGAAGAGGAGACAATGCTGTTAATTGTTGAGCCCTTTCAGTGGCCCCACCCTTCATTAAATTTTTAGAAGTATATCTGAGGCTGTGTTTATGTACATCATATGCAGACCATAAGATGGTTTTAGATTCTTCAGAATCTGACACCCTCTACTGGAGTGTCTTAAGACAGCTACAGTGTACTTATATCTAATAAATACATAAATAAATAAATTAATAAATAAATAAACATTTTTTAAAAAGGATAAGAAAGAAAGTAAAATCAGGCAGGCCTGCCATTATTATCTCTGTCTGTCTGTCTGTCTGTCTGTCTGTCTGATCCTCTGGAACTGGATATGGGCCACCATATATTTGCTGGTAGTTTTTCCCAGGTTCTCTGGAAGAGGAGACAATGATGTTAATTGTTCAGCCCTTTCAGTGGCCACACCCATCTTTAAATTTTTAGAAGTAAATGTGAGGCTGAATTTATGTACATCATATGCAGACCATAAGAGTGATTTAAATTCTCCAGGATCTGACACCCTCTTCTGGAGTGTCTGAAGACAGCTACAGTGTACTTATATCTATAAATACAAAAATAAATAAATAAATAAATAAACAAATAAATAAATAAACATTTTTTTAAAGGATAAGAAAGAAAGAAAGACCAGGCAGGCCTGCCATCCTTATCTCTGTCTGACTGTCTGTCTGTCTGTCTGAACCCCTGGAACTGGAGATGGGCCACCATAAAGGTGCTGGTAGTTGATCACAGGTTCTCTGGAAGAGGAGACAATGCTGTTAATTGTTGAGCCCTTTCAGTGGCCGCACCCATCTTTAAATTTTTAGAATTATATGTGAGTCTGTGTTTTTGTACATCATATGCAGACCATACCAGGGATTTAGATTTTCCTGAATTTGACACCCTCTTCTGGATTGTCTGAAGACAGCTATTGTATACTTATATCTAATAAATACATAAATATATAAATAAATAAATAAATAAACATTTTTGAAACAAAATAAGTAAGAAAGAAAGACCAGGCAGGCCTGCCATCCTTATCTCTGTCTGTCTGTCTGTCTGTCTGATCCCCTGGAACTGCAGATGGGCCACAATATAGTTGCTGGTAGTTGATCCCAGGTTCTCTGGAAGAGGAGACAATGCTGTTAATTGTTGAGCTTTTTCAGTGGCTCCATCCTTCTTTAAACTTTTGAAGCATATGTGAGGCTGTGTTTATGTACATCATATGCAGACCATAAGAGGGATTTAGAATGTAAAGAATGACACCCTCTTCTGGAGTGTCTGAAGACAGCTACAGTGTACTTATATCTAATAAATACATAAATAAATAAATAAACATTTTTTAAAAAGGATAAGAAAGAAAGACCAGAAAGTCCTGCCATCCTTATCTCTTTCTGTCTGTCTGTCTATCTATATGATCCTTTGGAACTGGAGATAGGCCACCATGTAGTTGCTGGTAGTTGATCCCAGGTTCTCTGGAAGAGGAGACAATGATGTTAATTGTTGAGCCCTTTCAGTGGCCCCACCCATCTTTAAATTTTTAGAAGTGTATGTGAGGCTGTGTTTATGTACATCATATGCAGACCATAAGAGGGATTTAGATTCTCCAGAATCTGACACCCTCTTCTGTAGTGTCCGAAGACAGCTACAGTGTACTTATATCTAATAAATACATAAATAAATAAATAAATAAATAAATAAATAAATGAATGAATAAATAAATAAACATTTTTTAAAAGGATAAGACAGAAAGAAAGACCAGGCCGGCCTGCCACCCTTATCTCTGTCTGTTGTCTGTCTGTGTGATACCCTGGAACTGGAGATGGGCCACCATATAGTTGCTGGTAGTTTATCCAAGGTTCTCTGGAAGAGGAGACAATGCTGTTAATTGTTGAGCCCTTTCTGTGGCCCCACCCAACTTTAAATTTTTATAAGTATATGTGAGGCTGTGTTTATGTACATCATATGCAGACCATAAGAGGGATTTAGATCTCCAGAATCTGACACCCTCTACTGGAGTGTCTGAAGACAGCTACAGTTTACTTATATCTAATAAATACATAAATAAATAAATAAATAAATAAATAAATAAATAAATAAATAAATAAATAAACATTTTTTAAAAAGGATAAGAAAGTAAGAAAGACCAGGCAGGCCTGCCACCCTTATCTCTGTCTGTCTGTCTGTCTGTCTATCTGATACCCTGGAACTGTAGATGGGCCACCATAGTGTTGCTGGTAGTTGATCCCAGGTTCTCTGGAAGAGGAGACAATGCTGTTAATTGTTGAGCCCTTTCAGTGGCGCCACCCATCTTTAAATATTTAGAAGTATATGTGAGGCTGTGTTTATGTACATCTTATGCAGACCATAAATGTGATTTAGATTCTCCAGAATCTGACACCCTCTTCTGGAGTGTCTGAAGACAGCTACAGTGTACTTATATCAAATAAATAAATAAAAAATTAAATAAATAAATAAATAAATGAATAAATAAATAAATAATCATTTTTTAAACAGGATAAAAAAGAAAGAAAGACCAGGCAGGCCTGCCATCCTTATCTCTGTCTGTCTGTCTGTCTGTCTACAGTCTGTCTGATCCCCTTGGACTCGAGATGGGCCACCATATAGTTGCTGGTAGTTGATCCCAGGTTCTCTGGAAGAGGAGACAATGCTTTTAATTGTTGAGCCCTTTCAGTGGCCCCAACCATCTTTAAATATTTAGAAGTATAGGTGAGGCTGTGTTTATGTAATCATATGCATACCATAAGAGGGATTTAGATACTCCAGAATCTGACACCCTCTTCTGGAGTGTGTGAAGACAGCTACAGTGTACTTTTATCTAATAAATTCATAAATAAACAAATAAACATTTTTTAAAAAGGATAATAACGAAAGAGAGACCAGGAAGGCCTGCCATCCTTGTCTGTCTGTCTGTCTTTCTGTCTGATCCCCTGGAACTGGAGTTGGGCCACCATATAATTGCTTAGTTGATCCCAGGTTCTCTGGAAGAGGAGTCAGTGCTGTTAATTGTTGAGCCCTTTCATGGACCCACCCATTTTTAAATTTGTAGAAGTATATGTGAGGCTGTGTTTATGTACATCATATACATACCATAAGAGGGATTTAGATACTCCAGAATCTGACACCCTCTTCTGGAGTGTCTGAAGACAGCTACAGTGTACTTATATCTAATCAATACATAAATAATTAAATAAACATTTTTTAAAACGATAAAAAAAAGAAAGACCAGGCAGGCCTGCCATCCTTATCTCTGTCTGTCTGTCTGTCTGATCCCCTGGAACTGGAGATGGGCCACCATATAGTTGCTGGTATTTGATCCCAGGTTCTCTGGAAGAGGAGACAATGCTTTTAATTGTTGAGCCCTTTCAGTGGCCCCACACATCTTTAAAATTTTTAGAAGTATATGTGAGGCTGTGTTCATGTACATCATATGCAGACCATATGAGGGATATAGATTCTCCAGAATCGGACACCCTCTTCTGGAGAGTCTGAAGACAGCTACAGTGTACTTATATCTAATAAATACATAAATAAATAAATAAATAAATAAATAAATAAATAAATAAATAAATGAATAAACAAATAAATAAACATTTTTTAAAAAGGATAAGAAAGATAGAAATATCAGGCAGGCCTGCCATCCTTATCTCTGTCTGTCTGTCTGTCTGTCTGTCTGTCTGTCTTATCCCCTGGAACTTGAGATGGGCCACCATATAGTTGCTGGTAGTTGATCCCACTTTCTCTGGAAGAAGAGACAATGCTGTTAATTGTTGAGCCCTTTCAGTGGGCCCACCCATCTTTAAATTTTTAGAAGTATATGTGAGGCTGTGTTTATGTACATCATATGAAGTCCATAAGAGAGATTTAGATTCTCCAGAAGATGAGACCCTCTTCTAGAGTGTCTGAAGACAGCTACAGTGTACTTATATCTAATAAATACAAAAATAAATAAATAAATAAATAAATAAATAAATAAATAAATAAATAAATAAATAAACATTTTTTTAAAAGTATAAGAAAGAAAGAAAGACCAGGCAGGCCTCCATACTTATCTCTGTCTCTCTGTCTGTCTGTTTGATACCCTGGAACTGGAGATGGGCCACCATATAGTTGCTGGTAGTTTATCCAATGTTCTCTGGAAGAGGAGACAAGCTGTTAATTGTTGAGCACTTTCTGTGGCCCCACCCATCTTTAAAGTTTTACAAGTATATGTGAGGCTGTGTTTATGTACATCATATGCAGACCATAAGAGGGATTTAGATTCTCCAGAATCTGACACCCTCTTCTGGAGTGTCTGAAGACAACTACAGTTTACTTATATCTAATAAATACATAAATAAATAAATAAATGAATAAATAAATAAATAAATAAATAAACATTTTTTAAAAAGGATAAGAAAGTAAGAAAGACCAGGCAGTCCTGCCACCCTTATCTCTGTCTGTATGTCTGTCTGTCTGATCCCCTGGACTTGGAGATGGGCCACCATAGAGTTTCTGGTAGTTGATCCCAGGATCTCTGGTAGAGTAGACAATGCTGTTAATTGTTGAGACCTTTCAGTGGCCCCACACATCTTTAAATTTTTAGAAGTATATTTGAGGCTGTGTTTATGTACATCATATGCAGACCATAAGAGGGATATAGATTCTCCAGAATCAGACACCCTCTTCTGGAGTGTCTGAAGATAGCTAAAGTGTACTTATATCTAATAAATAAATAAATAAATAAATAAATAAATAAATAAATAAATAAACAAACATTTTTTAAAAAGGATAAGAAAGAAAGAAAGACCAGGCTGGACTGTCATCCTTATCTCTTTCTGTCTGTCTGTCTCTCTGTCTGTCTGTCTGTCTGATCTCCTGGAACTGGAGATGGGCCACCATATAGTTGCTGGTAGTTGATCCCAGGTCCTCTGAAGAGGAGACAATTCTGTTAATTGTTCAGCCCTTTCAGTGGCCCCACCCATCTTTAAATTTCTAGAAGTAAATGTGATGCTGTGTTTATGTACATCATATTCAGACCATAAGAGGGATTTAGATTCTCCAGAATCTGACACCGTCTTTTGGAGTGTCTATGACGGATACAGTGTACTTATATCTAATAAATACATAAATAAATAAATAAACATTTTTTAAAAACAATAAGAAAGAAAGAAAGACCAGGCAGGCCTGCCATCCTTATCTCTGTCTGTCTGTCTGTCTGTCTGATCCCCTGGAACTGGAGATGGGCCACCATAGAGTTTCTTGTAGTTTATCCCAGGTTCTCTGGAAGAGGAGACAATGCTGTTAATTGCTGAGCCCTTTCAGTGGCCCCACACATCTTTAAAGTTTTAGAAGTATATGTGAGGCTGTGTTTATGTTCCGAATATGCAGACCATAAGAGGGATTTAGATTCTTCAGAATCTGACACCCTCTTCTGGAGTGTCTGAAGACAGCTACAGTATACTTATATCTAATAAATTCATAAATAAACAAATAAACATTTTTAAAAAAGGATAATAAAGAAAGATATACCAGGCAGTCCTGCCATCCTTGTCTGTCTGTCTGTCTGTTTGTCTGATCCCCGGAAATGGAGATGGGCCACCATATAATTGCTGGTAGTTGATCCCAGGTTCTCTGGAAGAGGAGTCAGTGCTGTTAATTGTTGAGACCTTTCAGTGGCCCCACCCATCTTTAAATTTTTAGAAGTATATGTGAGGCTGTGTTTATGTACATCATATGCAGACCATAAGAGGGATATAGATTCTCCAGAATCTGACACCCTCTTCGGAAGTGTTTGAAGACAGCTATAGTGTACTTATATCTAATAAATACATACTTAAATTAATAAACATTTTTTAAAAAGGATAAGAAAGAAAGAAAGAAAGACCAGGCAGGCCTGCCATCCTTATCTCTGTCTGTCTGTATGTCTGTCTGTCTGTCTATCTGATTCCCTGGAACTGGAGATGGGTCACCATATAGTTGCTTGTAGTTGATCCCAGATTCTCTGGAAGAAGAGACAATGCTGTTAATTGTTGAGCCCTCTCAGTGGCCCCACCCATCTTTAAATTTTTAGAAGTAAATGTGAGGCTGTGTTTATGTACATCATATGCATACCATAAGAGGGATTTAGATACTCCAGAATCTGACACCCTCTTCTGGAGTGTCTGAAGACAGCTAAAGTGTACTTATATCTAATAAATACATAAATAATTAAATAAACATTTTTTAAAACGATAAGAAAGAAAGAAAGACCAGGCAGGCCTGCCATCCTTATCTCTGTCTGTCTGTCTGTCTGATCCCCTGGAACTGGAGATGGGCCACCATATAGTTGCTGGTAGTTGATCCCAGGTTCTCTGGAAGAGGAGACAATGCTGTTAATTGTTGAGCCCTTTCAGTGGCCCCACACATCTTTAATTTTTAGAAGTATATGTGAATCTGTTTTTATGTACATCATATGCAGACCATAAGAGGGAATTAGAATCTCCAGAATCTGAACACATCTTCTGAAGTGTCTGAAGACAGCTACAGTGTTCTTATATCTAATAAATACATAAATAAAAAATAAATAAATAAATAAATAAATAAACATTTTTTCAACAGTATAATAAAGAAAGAAAGACCAGGCAGGCCTGCCATCCTTATATCTGTCAGTCTGTCTGTCTGTCTGTCTGATCCCCTGGAACTAGAGATGGACCACCATATAGTTGCTGGTAGTTCATCCCAGGTTCTCTGGAAGAGGAGACAATGGTGTTAATTGTTGAGCCCTTTCAGTGACCCCACCCATCTTTAAATTTTTAGAAGTATATGTGAGGCTGTGTTTATGTACATCATATGCAGACCATAAGAGGGATTTAGATTCTCCAGAATCTGACACCCTCTTCTGGAGTGTCTGAAGACAGCTACAGTGTACTTATATCTAAAAAATACATAAATAAATAAATAAATAAATAAACATTTTTTTAATAGGGTAAGAAAGAAAGAAAGACCAGGCAGGCCTGCCATCCTTATCTCTGTCTGTCTGTCTGTCTGTTTGACTATCTGATCCCCTGAAACTGGAGATGGGCCACCATATAGTTGCTGGTAGTTGATCCCAGGTTCTCTGGAAGAGGAGACAATGCTGTTAATTGTTGATCCCTTTTAGTGGCCCCACACATCTTTAAATTTTTAGAAGTATATGAGAGGCTGTGTTTATGTACATCATATGCAGACCATAAGAAGGATTTAGATTCTCCAGAATCTGACAACCTCTTCTGGAGTGTCTGAAGACAAGTATTGTCTACTTATATCTAATAAATACATTAAAAATAAATAAATAAATATAAATAAATAAATAAACTTTTTTTTTTAACGGAGAAGAAAGAAAGACCATGCAGGCCTGCCATCCTTATCACTTTTGTCTGTCTGTCTGTCTGTCTCATCCCCTGTAACTGGAGATGGGCCACCATATAGTTGCTGGTAGTTGATCCCAGGTTCTTTGGAAGAGGAGACAATGCTGTTAAATGTTGAGCCCTCTCAGTGGCCCCACCCATCTTTAAATTTTTAGAAGTATATGTGAGGCTATGTTTATGTACATCAAATGCAGACCATAAGAGGGATTTAGATTCTCCAGCATCTGACACCCTCTTCTGGAGTGTCTGAAGACAGCTACAGTGTACTTATATCTAATAAATACATAAATAAACAAATAAATATTTTTAAATAAGGATAATAAAGAAAGAAAGTCCAGGCAGGCCTTCCATCCTTATCTCTGTTGTCTGTCTGTCTGTCTGATCCCCTGGAACTGGAGGTGGGCCACCATATAGTTGCTGGTAGTTTATCCCAGGTTCTCTGGAAGAGGAGACAATGCTGTTAATTGTTGAGCCCTTTCAGTGGCCCCACACATCTTTAAATTTTTAGAAGTATATGTGAGGCTGTGTTTATGTACATTGTATGTAGACCATAAGAGGGATTTATATTCTACAGAATCTGATACCCTCTTCTGGAGTGTCTGAAGACAGCTACAGTGTACTTATATCTAATAAATACATAAATAAATAAATAAACATGTTTTAAAAAGGATAAGAAAGAAAGAAAAACCAGAGAGGCCTGCCATCCTTGTCTGTCTGTCTGTCTGTCTGTCTCTCTGATCCCCTGGATCTGGAGATGGGCCACCATATAGTTGCTGGTAGTTGATCCCAGGTTTTCTGGAAGAGGAGACAATGCTGTTAATTGTTGAGCCCTTTCAGTGGCCCCACCCATCTTTAAATTTTTAGAAGTAAATGTGAAGCTGTTTTTATGTACATCATATCCAGATCATAAGAGGGACTTAGATTCTCCAGAATCTGACACCCTCTTCCTGAGTGTCTGAAGACAGCTACAGTGTACTTATATCTAATAAATTTATAAATAAATAAATAAACATTTTTAAACGGATAAGAAAGAAATAAAAACCAGGAAGGCCAGCCATCCTTGTCTGTATGTCTGTCTGTCTGATCCCCTGGAACTGGAGATGGGCCACCATATAGTTGCTGGTAGTTGATCCCAGGTTCTCTGGAAGAGGAGACAATGCTGTTAATTGTTGAGCCCTTTCAGTGGCCCCACCCATCTTTAAATTTTTAGAAGTATATGTGAGGCTGTGTTTATGTACATCATATGCAGACCAGAAGAGGGATTTAGATTCTCCAGAATCTGACACCCTCTTCTGGAGTGTGTGAAGACAGCTACAGTGTACTTATATCTAATAAATGCATAAATAAACAAATAAACATTTTTTAAAAAGGATAATAAAGAAAGAGAGACCAGGCAGGCCTGCCATCCTTTTCTGTCTGTCTGTCTGTCTGATCCCCTGGAACTGGAGAAGGGCCACCATATAGTTGCTGGTAGTTGATCCCAGATTCTCTGGAAGAAGAGACAATGCTGTTAATTGTTGATCCCTCTCAGTGGCCCCGCCCATCTTTAAATTTTTAGAAGTATATGTGAAGCTGTGTTTATGTACATCATATGCATACCATAAGAGGGATTTAGATACTCCAGAATCTGACACCCTCTTCTGAAGTGTCTGAAGACAGCTACAATCCTTTTTCAGGATTGCTCACCATATTCCATCTTCTACCTTGTGATTTTCTCATTTTTCAACTTTTTCAGGGTTTCTCATCTTATTCCAAGTCCTATAGTGAAATTTTATCGTTTTTTGACTCTTTCAGGGTGTCTCATCTTATACCAAGTCCTACAGCGTGATTTTCTCATTTTTCGACTTTTTCAGGGTTTCTCACCATATTGCAGGTCCTACAAGTGTGAATTTCTTATTTTTGGACTTTTTCAGGGTTTCTCACCATATTCCAACTCCTACAGTGTGTTTTTGTCATTTTTTGTCTTTTTCACGGTTTCTCATCTTATTCCAAGTCCTATATTGTGATTTTCTCATTTTTTGCCTTTTGCAGGGTTTCTCACCATATTGCAGGTACTACAAGTTTGATTTTCTTATTTTTGATCTTTCAGGGTTTCTCCCCATATTCCAGGTCTTACTGTTTGATTTTCTCATTTTTAGACTTTTTCAGGGTTTCTCACCATATTCCAGGTACTACAGTGTGATTTTCTCATTTTTTGACTTTTTCAGGGTTTCTCATCATATTCCAAGTCCTAGAGTGTGATTTTCTCTTTTTTCGACTTTTTCAGAGTTTCTCACCATATTCTAGGTCCTACAGTGTGATTTTCTCATTTTAAGACTTTTTCAGGGTTTCTCAACATATTCCAACTCCTTCAGTGTATTTTTCTCATTTTTCGACTTTTTCAGGGTTTCTCATCTTATTCCAAGTCCTACAGTGTGATTTTCTCATTTTAAGACTTTTTCAGGGTTTCTCAACATATTCCAGGTCCTACAGTGTGATTTTCTCATTTTTTGACTTTTTCAGGGTTTCTCACCATATTGGAGGTTCTACAAGTGTGATTTTCTTATTTTTCGACTTTTTCAGGGTTTACTCACCATATTCCAGCTTCTACAGTGTATTTTTCTCATTTTTTGACTTTTTCACGGTTTCTCATCATATTCTAAATCCTACAGTGTGATTTTCTCATTTTTGGAATTTTTCAGGGTTTCTCACCATATTGCAGGTACTACAAGTTTGATTTTCTTATTTTTCGACTGTTTCAGTGTTTCTCACCATATTGCAGGTCCAACTGTGTGATTTTCTCATTTTGAGACTTTTTCAATGTTTCTCACCATATTCCAGCTACTACAGTCTGATTTTCTCATTTTTGACTTTTTCAGGGTTTCTCATCATATTCCAAGTCCTAGAGTGTGATTTTTCCAATTTTTCGCCTTTTTCAGAGTTTCTCACCATATTCCAGGTTCCACAGTGTGATTTTCTCATTTTTTGACTTTTTCAGGATTGCTCACCATATTCCATCTTCTACATTGTGATTTTCTCATTTTTCAACTTTTTCAGGTTTTCTCATCTTATTCCAAGTCCTACAGTGAAATTTTCTCATTTTTTGACTTTTTCAGGGTGTCTCATCTTATTCCAAGTCCTACAGTGTGATTTTCTCATTTTTCGACTTTTTCAGGGTTTCTCACCATATTGCAGGTCCTACACGTGTGAATTTCTTATTTTTGGACTTTTTCAGGGTTTCTCACCATATTCCAGGTACTACAGTGTGATTTTCTCATTTTATGACTATTTCAGGGTCTCTCACCATATTGCCTGTCCTACAAGTGTGTATATCTTATTTTTCTACTTTTTAACGGTTTCTCTCCATATTCCATCTCCTACCGTGTACTTTTGTCATTTTTTGTCTTTTTCACGGTTTCTCATTTTATTCCAAGTCCTACAGTGTGATTTTCTCATTTTTTGACTTTTTCAGGGTTTCTCACCATATTGCAGGTCCTACAAGTGTGAATTTCTTATTTTTCGACATTTTCAGTTTCTCACCATATTCCAGGTCCTACAGTGTGATTTTCTCATTTTAAGACTTTTTCAGTATTGCTCACCATATTCCATCTTCTACATTGTGATTTTCTCATTTTTCAACTTTTTCAGGGTTTCTCATCTTATTCCAAGTCCTACAGTGAAATTTTCTCATTTTTTGACTTTTTCAGTGTGTCTCAACTTATTCCAAGTCCTACAGTGTGATTTTCTCATTTTTCGACTTTTTTCAGGGTTTCTCACCATATTGCAGATCCTACAAGTGTGAATTTCTTATTTTTGGACTTTTTTAGGGTTTCTCACCATATTCCAGCTCCTACAGTGTGTTTTTGTTATTTTTTGTCTTTTTCACGGTTTCTCATCTTATTCCAAGTCCTATATTGTGATTTTCTCATTTTTTGCCTTTTGCAGGGTTTCTCACCATATTGCAGGTACTACCAGTTTGATTTTCTTATTTTTCGATCTTTCAGGGTTTCTCACCATATTCCAGGTCCTACTGTTTGATTTTCTCATTTTTAGACTTTTTCAGGGTTTCTCACCATATTCCAGGTACTACAGTGTGATTTTCTCATTTTTTGACTTTTTCAGGGTTTCTCATCATATTCCAAGTTCTAGAGTGTGATTTTCTCTTTTATCGACTTTTTCAGAGTTTCTCACCATATTCCAGGTCTTACAGTGTGATTTTCTCATTTTTTGACTTTTTCAGGATTGCTCACCATATTCCATCTTCTACATTGTGATTTTCTCATTTTTCAACTTTTTCAGGGTTTCTCATCTTATTCCAAGTCCTACAGTGAAATTTTCTCATTTTTTGAGTTTTTCAGGGTGTCTCATCTTCTTCCAAGTCCTACAGTGTGATTTTCCCATTTTTCGACTTTTTCAGGGTTTTCCTACCATATTGCAGGTCCTACAAGTGTGAATTTCTTATTTTTGGACTTTTTTAGGGTTTCTCACCATATTCCAGCTCCTACAGTGTGTTTTTGTTATTTTTTGTCTTTTTCACGGTTTCTCATCTTATTCCAAGTCCTATATTGTGATTTTCTCATTTTTTGCCTTTTGCAGGATTTCTCACCATATTGCAGGTACTACAAGTTTGATTTTCTTATTTTTGATCTTTCAGGGTTTCTCCCCATATTCCAGGTCTTACTGTTTGATTTTCTCATTTTTAGACTTTTTCAGGGATTCTCACCATATTCCAGGTACTACAGTGTGATTTTCTCATTTTTTGACTTTTTCAGGGTTTCTCATCATATTCCAAGTCCTAGAGTGTGATTTTCTCTTTTTTCGACTTTTTCCGAGTTTCTCACCATATTCCAACTCCTTCAGTGTATTTTTCTCATTTTTCGACTTTTTTAGGGTTTCTCATCTTATTCCAAGTCCTACAGTGTGATTTTCTCATTTTAAGACTTTTTCAGGGTTTCTCAACATATTCCAGGTCCTACAGTGTGATTTTCTCATTTTTTGACTTTTTCAGGGTTTCTCACCATATTGGAGGTTCTACAAGTGTGATTTTCTTATTTTTCGACTTTTTCAGGGTTTACTCACCATATTCCAGCTTCTACAGTGTATTTTTCTCATTTTTGACTTTTTCACGGTTTCTCATCATATTCTAAATCCTACAGTGTGATTTTCTCATTTTTGGAATTTTTCAGGGTTTCTCACCATATTGCAGGTACTACAAGTTTGATTTTCTTATTTTTCGACTGTTTCAGTGTTTCTCACCATATTGCAGGTCCAACTGTGTGATTTTCTCATTTTGAGACTTTTTCAATGTTTCTCACCATATTCCAGGTACTACAGTCTGATTTTCTCATTTTTGACTTTTTCAGGGTTTCTCATCATATTCCAAGTCCTAGAGTGTGATTTTTCCAATTTTTCGCCTTTTACAGAGTTTCTCACCATATTCCAGGTTCCACAGTGTGATTTTCTCATTTTTTGACTTTTTCAGGATTGCTCACCATATTCCATCTTCTACATTGTGATTTTCTCATTTTTCAACTTTTTCAGGTTTTCTCATCTTATTCCAAGTCCTACAGTGAAATTTTCTCATTTTTTGACTTTTTCAGGGTGTCTCATCTTATTCCAAGTCCTACAGTGTGATTTTCTCATTTTTCGACTTTTTCAGGGTTTCTCACCATATTGCAGGTCCTACACGTGTGAATTTCTTATTTTTGGACTTTTTCAGGGTTTCTCACCATATTCCAGGTACTACAGTGTGATTTTCTCATTTTAAGACTATTTCAGGGTCTCTCACCATATTGCCTGTCCTACAAGTGTGTATATCTTATTTTTCTACTTTTTAACGGTTTCTCTCCATATTCCATCTCCTACCGTGTACTTTTGTCATTTTTTGTCTTTTTCACGGTTTCTCATTTTATTCCAAGTCCTACAGTGTGATTTTCTCATTTTTTGACTTTTTCAGGGTTTCTCACCATATTGCAGGTCCTACAAGTGTGAATTTCTTATTTTTCGACATTTTCAGTTTCTCACCATATTCCAGGTCCTACAGTGTGATTTTCTCATTTTAAGACTTTTTCAGGATTGCTCACCATATTCCATCTTCTACATTGTGATTTTCTCATTTTTCAACTTTTTCAGGGTTTCTCATCTTATTCCAAGTCCTACAGTGAAATTTTCTCATTTTTTGACTTTTTCAGTGTGTCTCAACTTATTCCAAGTCCTACAGTGTGATTTTCTCATTTTTCGACTTTTTTCAGGGTTTCTCACCATATTGCAGATCCTACAAGTGTGAATTTCTTATTTTTGGACTTTTTTAGGGTTTCTCACCATATTCCAGCTCCTACAGTGTGTTTTTGTTATTTTTTGTCTTTTTCACGGTTTCTCATCTTATTCCAAGTCCTATATTGTGATTTTCTCATTTTTTGCCTTTTGCAGGGTTTCTCACCATATTGCAGGTACTACCAGTTTGATTTTCTTATTTTTCGATCTTTCAGGGTTTCTCACCATATTCCAGGTCCTACTGTTTGATTTTCTCATTTTTAGACTTTTTCAGGGTTTCTCACCATATTCCAGGTACTACAGTGTGATTTTCTCATTTTTTGACTTTTTCAGGGTTTCTCATCATATTCCAAGTTCTAGAGTGTGATTTTCTCTTTTATCGACTTTTTCAGAGTTTCTCACCATATTCCAGGTCTTACAGTGTGATTTTCTCATTTTTTGACTTTTTCAGGATTGCTCACCATATTCCATCTTCTACATTGTGATTTTCTCATTTTTCAACTTTTTCAGGGTTTCTCATCTTATTCCAAGTCCTACAGTGAAATTTTCTCATTTTTTGAGTTTTTCAGGGTGTCTCATCTTCTTCCAAGTCCTACAGTGTGATTTTCCCATTTTTCGACTTTTTCAGGGTTTTCCTACCATATTGCAGGTCCTACAAGTGTGAATTTCTTATTTTTGGACTTTTTTAGGGTTTCTCACCATATTCCAGCTCCTACAGTGTGTTTTTGTTATTTTTTGTCTTTTTCACGGTTTCTCATCTTATTCCAAGTCCTATATTGTGATTTTCTCATTTTTTGCCTTTTGCAGGGTTTCTCACCATATTGCAGGTACTACAAGTTTGATTTTCTTATTTTTGATCTTTCAGGGTTTCTCCCCATATTCCAGGTCTTACTGTTTGATTTTCTCATTTTTAGACTTTTTCAGGGATTCTCACCATATTCCAGGTACTACAGTGTGATTTTCTCATTTTTTGACTTTTTCAGGGTTTCTCATCATATTCCAAGTCCTAGAGTGTGATTTTCTCTTTTTCGACTTTTCAGAGTTTCTCACCATATTCCAACTCCTTCAGTGTATTTTTCTCATTTTTCGACTTTTTTAGGGTTTCTCATCTTATTCCAAGTCCTACAGTGTGATTTTCTCATTTTAAGACTTTTTCAGGGTTTCTCAACATATTCCAGGTCCCTACAGTGTGATTTTCTCATTTTTTGACTTTTTCAGGGTTTCTCACCATATTGGAGGTTCTACAAGTGTGATTTTCTTATTTTTCGACTTTTTCAGGGTTTACTCACCATATTCCAGCTTCTACAGTGTATTTTTCTCATTTTTGACTTTTTCACGGTTTCTCATCATATTCTAAATCCTACAGTGTGATTTTCTCATTTTTGGAATTTTTCAGGGTTTCTCACCATATTGCAGGTACTACAAGTTTGATTTTCTTATTTTTCGACTGTTTCAGTGTTTCTCACCATATTGCAGGTCCAACTGTGTGATTTTCTCATTTTGAGACTTTTTCAATGTTTCTCACCATATTCCAGGTACTACAGTCTGATTTTCTCATTTTTTGGACTTTTTCAGGGTTTCTCATCATATTCCAAGTCCTAGAGTGTGATTTTTCCAATTTTTCGCCTTTTACAGAGTTTCTCACCATATTCCAGGTTCCACAGTGTGATTTTCTCATTTTTGACTTTTTCAGGATTGCTCACCATATTCCATCTTCTACATTGTGATTTTCTCATTTTTCAACTTTTTCAGGTTTTCTCATCTTATTCCAAGTCCTACAGTGAAATTTTCTCATTTTTTGACTTTTTCAGGGTGTCTCATCTTATTCCAAGTCCTACAGTGTGATTTTCTCATTTTTCGACTTTTTCAGGGTTTCTCACCATATTGCAGGTCCTACACGTGTGAAATTCTTATTTTTGGACTTTTTCAGGATTTCTCACCATATTCCAGGTACTACAGTGTGATTTTCTCATTTTAAGACTATTTCAGGGTCTCTCACCATATTGCCTGTCCTAACAAGTGTGTATATCTTATTTTTCTACATTTTTAACGGTTTCTCTCCATATTCCATCTCCTACCGTGTACTTTTGTCATTTTTTGTCTTTTTCACGGTTTCTCATTTTATTCCAAGTCCTACAGTGTGATTTTCTCATTTTTTGACTTTTTCAGGGTTTCTCACCATATTGCAGGTCCTACAAGTGTGAATTTCTTATTTTTCGACATTTTCAGTTTCTCACCATATTCCAGGTCCTACAGTGTGATTTTCTCATTTTAAGACTTTTTCAGGATTGCTCACCATATTCCATCTTCTACATTGTGATTTTCTCTATTTTTCAACTTTTTCAGGGTTTCTCATCTTAATCCAAGTCCTACAGTGAAATTTTCTCATTTTTTACTTTTTCAGTGTGTCTCAACTTATTCCAAGTCCTACAGTGTGATTTTCTCATTTTTTCGACTTTTTCAGGGTTTCTCACCAATATTGCAGATCCTACAAGTGTGAATTTCTTATTTTCTGGACTTTTTTAGGGTTTCTCACCATATTCCAGCTCCTACAGTGTGTTTTTGTTATTTTTTGTCTTTTTCACGGTTTCTCATCTTATTCCAAGTCCTATATTGTGATTTCTCATTTTTTGCCTTTTGCAGGGTTTCTCACCATATTGCAGGTACTACAAGTTTGATTTTCTTATTTTTTGATCTTTCAGGGTTTCTCACCATATTCCAGGTCCTACTGTTTGATTTCTCATTTTTAGACTTTTTCAGGGTTTCTCACCATATTCCAGGTACTACAGTGTGATTTTCTCATTTTTTGACTTTTTCAGGGTTTCTCATCATATTCCAAGTTCTAGAGTGTGATTTTCTCTTTTATCGACTTTTTCAGAGTTTCTCACCATATTCCAGGTCCTACAGTGTGATTTTCTCATTTTTTGACTTTTCAGGATTGCTCACCATATTCCATCTTCTACATTGTGATTTTCTCATTTTTCAACTTTTTCAGGGTTTCTCATCTTATTCCAAGTCCTACAGTGAAATTTTCTCATTTTTTGAGTTTTTCAGGGTGTCTCATCTTCTTCCAAGTCCTACAGTGCTGATTTTCCCATTTTTCGACTTTTTCAGGGTTTCTCACCATATTGCAGGTCCTACAAGTGTGAATTTCTTATTTTTGGACCTTTTTTAGGGTTTCTCACCATATTCCAGCTCCTACAGTGTGTTTTTGTTATTTTTTGTCTTTTTCACGGTTTCTCATCTTATTCCAAGTCCTATATTGTGATTTTCTCATTTTTTGCCTTTTTGCAGGGTTTCTCACCATATTGCAGGTACTACAAGTTTGATTTTCTTATTTTTGATCTTTCAGAGTTTC
>NW_028227683.1:41466-93082 GCF_978045245.1 Mus caroli | reverse complement strand
ACTGAAAAACACGCATTAGACGAAATGCACAGTGTAGTACATTGTATATGAGTGAGTTGCACTGAAAAACTTAGAATTTACTGAAAAACCCGCATTAGACGAAATGCACAGTGTAGTACATTGTATATGAGTGACTTTGCACTGAAAAACTTAGAATTTACTGAAAAACCCGCATTAGACGAAATGCACAGTGTAGTACATTGTATATGAGTGAGTTGCACTGAAAAACTTAGAATTTACTGAAAAACCCGCATTAGACGAAATGCACAGTGTAGTACATTGTATATGAGTGAGTTGCACTGAAAAACTTAGAATTTACTGAAAAACCCGCATTAGACGAAATGCACAGTGTAGTACATTGTATATGAGTGAGTTGCACTGAAAAACTTAGAATTTACTGAAAAACCCGCATTAGACGAAATGCACAGTGTAGTACATTGTATATGAGTGAGTTGCACTGAAAAACTTAGAATTTACTGAAAAACCCGCATTAGACGAAATGCACAGTGTAGTACATTGTATATGAGTGAGTTGCACTGAAAAACTTAGATTTACTGAAAAACCCGCATTAGACGAAATGCACAGTGTAGTACATTGTATATGAGTGAGTTGCACTGAAAAACTTAGAATTTACTGAAAAACCCGCATTAGACGAAAGGCACAGTGTAGTACATTGTATATGAGTGAGTTGCACTGAAAAACTTAGAATTTACTGAAAACCCGCATTAGACGAAATGCACAGTGTAGTACATTGTATATGAGTGAGTTGCACTGAAAAAATTAGAATTTACTGAAAAACACGCATTAGACGAAATGCACAGTGTAGTACATTGTATATGAGTGAGTTGCACTGAAAAACTTAGAATTTACTGAAAAACCCGCATTAGACGAAATGCACAGTGTAGTACATTGAATATGAGTACTTTGCACTGAAAAACTTAGAATTTACTGAAAAACCCGCATTAGACGAAATGCACAGTGTAGTACATTGTATATGAGTGAGTTGCACTGAAAAACTTAGAATTTACTGAAAAACCCGCATTAGACGAAATGCACAGTGTAGTACATTGTATATGAGTGAGTTGCACTGAAAAACTTAGAATTTACTGAAAAACCCGCATTAGACGAAATGCACAGTGTAGTACATTTTATATGAGTGAGTTTCACTGAAAAACTTAGAATTTACTGAAAATCCCGCATTAGACGAAATGCACAGTGTAGTACATTGTATATGAGTGAGTTGCACTGAAAAACGTAGAATTTACTGAAAAACCCGCATTAGACGAAATGCACAGTGTAGTACATTGTATATGAGTGAGTTGCACTGAAAAACTTAGAATTTACTGAAAACCCGCATTAGACGAAATGCACAGTGTAGTACATTGTATATGAGTGAGTTGCACTGAAAAACTTAGAATTTACTGAAAACCCGCATTAGACGAAATGCACAGTGTAGTACATTGTATATGAGTGAGTTGCACTGAAAAACTTAGAATTTACTGAAAAACCCGCATTAGACGAAATGCACAGTGTAGTACATTGTATATGAGTGAGTTGCACTGAAAAACTTAGAATTTACTGAAAAACCCGCATTAGACGAAATGCACAGTGTACTACATTGTATATGAGTGAGTTGCACTGAAAAACTTAGAATTTACTGAAAAACCCGCAGTAGACGAAATGCACAGTGTAGTACATTGTATATGAGTGAGTTGCACTGAAAAACTTAGAATTTACTGAAAAACCCGCATTAGACGAAATGCACAGTGTAGTACATTGTATATGAGTGAGTTGCACTGAAAAACTTAGAATTTACTGAAAAACCCGCATTAGACGAAATGCACAGTGTAGTACATTGTATATGAGTGAGTTGCACTGAAAAACTTAGAATTTACTGAAAAACCCGCATTAGACGAAATGCACAGTGTAGTACATTGTATATGAGAGAGTTGCACTGAAAAACTTAGATTTACTGAAAAACCGCATTAGACGAAATGCACAGTGTAGTACATTGTATATGAGTGAGTTGCACTGAAAAACTTAGAATTTACTGAAAAACCCGCATTAGACGAAAGGCACAGTGTAGTACATTGTATATGAGTGAGTTGCATTGAAAAACTTAGAATTTACTGAAAACCCGCATTAGACGAAATGCACAGTGTAGTACATTGTATATGAGTGAGTTGCACTGAAAAAATTTAGAATTTACTGAAAAACACGCATTAGACGAAATGCACAGTGTAGTACATTGTATATGAGTGAGTTGCACTGAAAAACTTAGAATTTACTGAAAAACCCGCATTAGACGAAATGCACAGTGTAGTACATTGAATATGAGTACTTTGCACTGAAAAACTTAGAATTTACTGAAAAACCCGCATTAGACGAAATGCACAGTGTAGTACATTGTATATGAGTGAGTTGCACTGAAAAACTTAGAATTTACTGAAAAACCCGCATTAGACGAAATGCACAGTGTAGTACATTTTATATGAGTGAGTTTCACTGAAAAACTTAGAATTTACTGAAAATCCCGCATTAGACGAAATGCACAGTGTAGTACATTGTATATGAGTGAGTTGCACTGAAAAACTTAGAATTTACTGAAAAACCCGCATTAGACGAAATGCACAGTGTAGTACATTGTATATGAGTGAGTTGCACTGAAAAACTTAGAATTTACTGAAAACCCGCATTAGACGAAATGCACAGTGTAGTACATTGTATATGAGTGAGTTGCACTGAAAAATTTAGAATTTACTGAAAAACCCGCATTAGACGAAATGCACAGTGTAGTACATTGTATATGACTGAGTTGCACTGAAAAACTTAGAATTTACTGAAAAACCCGCATTAGACGAAATGCACAGTGTACTACATTGTATATGAGTGAGTTGCACTGAAAAACTTAGAATTTAATGAAAAACACGCAGTAGACGAAATGCACAGTGTAGTATATTGTATATGAGAGAGTTGCACTGAAAAACTTAGAATTTACTGAAAAACCCGCATTAGACGAAATGCACACTGTAGTACATTGTATATGAGTGAGTTGCACTGAAAAACTTAGAATTTACTGAAAAACCCGCATTAGACGAAATGCACAGTGTAGTACATTGTATATGAGTGAGTTGCACTGAAAAACTTAGAATTTACTGAAAACCCGCATTAGACGAAATGCACAGTCTAGTACATTGTATATGAGTGAGTTGCACTGAAAAAATTAGAATTTACTGAAAAACCCGCATTAGACGAAATGCACAGTGTAGTACATTGTATATGAGTGAGTTGCACTGAAAAACTTAGAATTTACTGAAAAACCCGCATTAGACGAAATGCACAGTGTAGTACATTGTATATGAGTGAGTTGCACTGAAAAACTTAGAATTTACTGAAAAACCCGCATTAGACGAAATGCACAGTGTAGTACATTGTATATGAGTGAGTTGCACTGAAAAACTTAGAATTTACTGAAAAACCCGCATTAGACGAAATGCACAGTGTAGTACATTGTATATGAGTGAGTTGCACTGAAAAACTTAGAATTTACTGAAAAACCCGCATTAGACGAAATGCACAGTGTAGTACATTGTATATGAGTGAGTTGCAATGAAAAACTTAGAATTTACTGAAAAACCCGCATTAGACGAAATGCACAGTGTAGTACATAGTATATGAGTGAGTTGCACTGAAAAACTTAGAATTTACTGAAAAACCCGAATTAGACAAAATGCACAGTGTAGTACATTGTATATGAGAGAGTTGCACTGAAAAACTTAGAATTTACTGAAAAAACCGCATTAGACGAAATGCACAGTGTACTACATTGTATATGAGTGAGTTGCACTGAAAAACTTAGAATTTAATGAAAAACCCGCAGTAGACGAAATGCACAGTGTAGTACATTGTATATGAGTGAGTTGCACTGAAAAACTTAGAATTTACTGAAAAACCCGCATTAGACGAAATGCACAGTGTAGTACATTGTATATGAGTGAGTTGCACTGAAAAAATTAGAATTTACTGAAAAACCCGCATTAGACGAAATGCACAGTGTAGTACATTGTATATGAGTGAGTTGCACTGAAAAACTTAGAATTTACTGAAAAACCCGCATTAGACGAAATGCACAGTGTAGTACATTGTATATGAGAGAGTTGCACTGAAAAACTTAGATTTACTGAAAAACCCGCATTAGACGAAATGCACAGTGTAGTACATTGTATATGAGTGAGTTGCACTGAAAAACTTAGAATTTACTGAAAAACCCGCATTAGACGAAAGGCACAGTGTAGTACATTGTATATGAGTGAGTTGCACTGAAAAACTTAGAATTTACTGAAAACCCGCATTAGACGAAATGCACAGTGTAGTACATTGTATATGAGTGAGTTGCACTGAAAAAATTTAGAATTTACTGAAAAACACGCATTAGACGAAATGCACAGTGTAGTACATTGTATATGAGTGAGTTGCACTGAAAAACTTAGAATTTACTGAAAAACCCGCATTAGACGAAATGCACAGTGTAGTACATTGAATATGAGTACTTTGCACTGAAAAACTTAGAATTTACTGAAAAACCCGCATTAGACGAAATGCACAGTGTAGTACATTGTATATGAGTGAGTTGCACTGAAAAACTTAGAATTTACTGAAAAACCCGCATTAGACGAAATGCACAGTGTAGTACATTGTATATGAGTGAGTTGCACTGAAAAACTTAGAATTTACTGAAAAACCCGCATTAGACGAAATGCACAGTGTAGTACATTTTATATGAGTGAGTTTCACTGAAAAACTTAGAATTTACTGAAAAACCCGCATTAGACGAAATGCACAGTGTAGTACATTGTATATGAGTGAGTTGCACTGAAAAACTTAGAATTTACTGAAAAACCCGCATTAGACGAAATGCAGAGTGTAGTACATAGTATATGAGTGAGTTGCACTGAAAAATTTAGAATTTACTGAAAAACCCGCATTAGACGAAATGCACAGTGTAGTACATAGTATATGAGTGAGTTGCACTGAAAAACTTAGAATTTACTGAAAAACCCGCATTAGACGAAATGCACAGTGTAGTACATTGTATATGAGTGAGTTGCACTGAAAAACTTAGAATTTACTGAAAAACCCGCATTAGACGAAA
This sequence comes from Mus caroli, assembly GCF_978045245.1. Classification (NCBI taxonomy): domain Eukaryota; kingdom Metazoa; phylum Chordata; class Mammalia; order Rodentia; family Muridae; genus Mus; species Mus caroli. The sequence goes on along the minus strand of NW_028227683.1, from coordinate 87,930 downwards.
TGCACAGTGTAGTATATTGTATATGAGAGAGTTGCACTGAAAAACTTAGAATTTACTGAAAAACCCGCATTAGACGAAATGCACACTGTAGTACATTGTATATGAGTGAGTTGCACTGAAAAACTTAGAATTTACTGAAAAACCCGCATTAGACGAAATGCACAGTGTAGTACATTGTATATGAGTGAGTTGCACTGAAAAACTTAGAATTTACTGAAAACCCGCATTAGACGAAATGCACAGTCTAGTACATTGTATATGAGTGAGTTGCACTGAAAAACTTAGAATTTACTGAAAAACCCGCATTAGACGAAATGCACAGTGTAGTACATTGTATATGAGTGAGTTGCACTGAAAAACTTAGAATTTACTGAAAAACCCGCATTAGACGAAATGCACAGTGTAGTACATTGTATATGAGTGAGTTGCACTGAAAAACTTAGAATTTACTGAAAAACCCGCATTAGACGAAATGCACAGTGTAGTACATTGTATATGAGTGAGTTGCACTGAAAAACTTAGAATTTACTGAAAAACCCGCATTAGACAAAATGCACAGTGTAGTACATTGTATATGAGTGAGTTGCAATGAAAAACTTAGAATTTACTGAAAAACCCGCATTAGACGAAATGCACAGTGTAGTACATACTATATGAGTGAGTTGCACTGAAAAACTTAGAATTTACTGAAAAACCCGAATTAGACGAAATGCACAGTGTAGTACATTGTATATGAGAGAGTTGCACTGAAAAACTTAGAATTTACTGAAAAACCCGCATTAGACGAAATGCACAGTGTACTACATTGTATATGAGTGAGTTGCACTGAAAAACTTAGAATTTAATGAAAAACCCGCAGTAGACGAAATGCACAGTGTAGTACATTGTATATGAGTGAGTTGCACTGAAAAACTTAGAATTTACTGAAAAACCCGCATTAGACGAAATGCACAGTGTAGTACATTGTATATGAGTGAGTTGCACTGAAAAACTTAGAATTTACTGAAAAACCCGCATTAGACGAAATGCACAGTGTAGTACATTGTATATGAGTGAGTTGCACTGAAAAACTTAGAATTTACTGAAAAACCCGCATTAGACGAAATGCACAGTGTAGTACATTGTATATGAGAGAGTTGCACTGAAAAACTTAGATTTACTGAAAAACCCGCATTAGACGAAATGCACAGTGTAGTACATTGTATATGAGTGAGTTGCACTGAAAAACTTAGAATTTACTGAAAAACCCGCATTAGACGAAAGGCACAGTGTAGTACATTGTATATGAGTGAGTTGCACTGAAAAACTTAGAATTTACTGAAAACCCGCATTAGACGAAATGCACAGTGTAGTACATTGTATATGAGTGAGTTGCACTGAAAAAATTTAGAATTTACTGAAAAACACGCATTAGACGAAATGCACAGTGTAGTACATTGTATATGAGTGAGTTGCACTGAAAAACTTAGAATTTACTGAAAAACCCGCATTAGACGAAATGCACAGTGTAGTACATTGAATATGAGTACTTTGCACTGAAAAACTTAGAATTTACTGAAAAACCCGCATTAGACGAAATGCACAGTGTAGTACATTGTATATGAGTGAGTTGCACTGAAAAACTTAGAATTTACTGAAAAACCCGCATTAGACGAAATGCACAGTGTAGTACATTGTATATGAGTGAGTTGCACTGAAAAACTTAGAATTTACTGAAAAACCCGCATTAGACGAAATGCACAGTGTAGTACATTTTATATGAGTGAGTTTCACTGAAAAACTTTGAATTTACTGAAAACCCGCATTAGACGAAATGCACAGTGTAGTACATTGTATATGAGTGAGTTGCACTGAAAAACTTAGAATTTACTGAAAATCCCGCATTAGACGAAATGCACAGTGTAGTACATTGTATATGAGTGAGTTGCACTGAAAAACTTAGAATTTACTGAAAAACCCGCATTAGACGAAATGCACAGTGTAGTACATTGTATATGAGTGAGTTGCACTGAAAAACTTAGAATTTACTGAAAACCCGCATTAGACGAAATGCACAGTGTAGTACATTGTATATGAGTGAGTTGCACTGAAAAATTTAGAATTTACTGAAAAACCCGCATTAGACGAAATGCACAGTGTAGTACATTGTATATGACTGAGTTGCACTGAAAAACTTAGAATTTACTGAAAAACCCGCATTAGACGAAATGCACAGTGTAGTACATTGTATATGAGTGAGTTGCACTGAAAAACTTAGAATTTACTGAAAAACCCGCATTAGACGAAATGCACAGTGTAGTATATTGTATATGAGAGAGTTGCACTGAAAAACTTAGAATTTACTGAAAAACCCGCATTAGACGAAATGCACACTGTAGTACATTGTATATGAGTGAGTTGCACTGAAAAACTTAGAATTTACTGAAAAACCCGCATTAGACGAAATGCACAGTGTAGTACATTGTATATGAGTGAGTTGTACTGAAAAACTTAGAATTTACTGAAAAACCCGCATTAGACGAAATGCACAGTGTAGTACATTGTATATGAGTGAGTTGCACTGAAAAACTTAGAATTTACTGAAAAACCCGCATTAGACGAAATGCACAGTGTAGTACATTGTATATGAGTGAGTTGCACTGAAAAACTTAGAATTTACTGAAAAACCCGCATTAGACGAAATGCACAGTGTAGTACATTGTATATGAGTGAGTTGCACTGAAAAACTTAGAATTTACTGAAAAACCCGCATTAGACGAAATGCACAGTGTAGTACATTGTATATGAGTGAGTTGCACTGAAAAACTTAGAATTTACTGAAAACCCGCATTAGACGAAATGCACAGTGTAGTACATTGTATATGAGTGAGTTGCACTGAAAAACTTAGAATTTACTGAAAAACCCGCATTAGACGAAATGGACAGTGTAGTATATTGTATATGAGTGAGTTGCACTGAAAAACTTAGAATTTACTGAAAAACCCGCATTAGACGAAATGCACAGTGTAGTACATTTTATATGAGTGAGTTTCACTGAAAAACTTAGAATTTACTGAAAAACCCGCATTAGACGAAATGCACAGTGTAGTACATTGTATATGAGTGAGTTGCAATGAAAAACTTAGAATTTACTGAAAAACCCGCATTAGACGAAATGGACAGTGTAGTATATTGTATATGAGTGAGTTGCACTGAAAAACTTAGAATTTACTGAAAAACCCGCATTAGACGAAATGCACAGTGTAGTACATTGTATATGAGTGAGTTGCACTGAAAAACTTAGAATTTACTGAAAAACCCGCATTAGACGAAATGCACAGTGTAGTACATTGTATATGAGTGAGTTGCAATGAAAAACTTAGAATTTACTGAAAAACCCGCATTAGACGAAATGCACAGTGTAGTACATAGTATATGAGTGAGTTGCACTGAAAAACTTAGAATTTACTGAAAAACCAGAATTAGACGAAATGCACAGTGTAGTACATTGTATATGAGAGAGTTGCACTGAAAAACTTAGAATTTACTGAAAAACCCGCATTAGACGAAATGCACAGTGTACTACATTGTATATGAGTGAGTTGCACTGAAAAACTTAGAATTTAATGAAAAACCCGCAGTAGACGAAATGCACAGTGTAGTACATTGTATATGAGTGAGTTGCACTGAAAAACTTAGAATTTACTGAAAAACCCGCATTAGACGAAATGCACAGTGTAGTACATTGTATATGAGTGAGTTGCACTGAAAAACTTAGAATTTACTGAAAAACCCGCATTAGACGAAATGCACAGTGTAGTACATTGTATATGAGTGAGTTGCACTGAAAAACTTAGAATTTACTGAAAAACCCGCATTAGACGAAATGCACAGTGTAGTACATTGTATATGAGAGAGTTGCACTGAAAAACTTAGATTTACTGAAAAACCCGCATTAGACGAAATGCACAGTGTAGTACATTGTATATGAGTGAGTTGCACTGAAAAACTTAGAATTTACTGAAAAACCCGCATTAGACGAAAGGCACAGTGTAGTACATTGTATATGAGTGAGTTGCACTGAAAAACTTAGAATTTACTGAAAACCCGCATTAGACGAAATGCACAGTGTAGTACATTGTATATGAGTGAGTTGCACTGAAAAAATTTAGAATTTACTGAAAAACACGCATTAGACGAAATGCACAGTGTAGTACATTGTATATGAGTGAGTTGCACTGAAAAACTTAGAATTTACTGAAAAACCCGCATTAGACGAAATGCACAGTGTAGTACATTGAATATGAGTACTTTGCACTGAAAAACTTAGAATTTACTGAAAAACCCGCATTAGACGAAATGCACAGTGTAGTACATTGTATATGAGTGAGTTGCACTGAAAAACTTAGAATTTACTGAAAAACCCGCATTAGACGAAATGCACAGTGTAGTACATTGTATATGAGTGAGTTGCACTGAAAAACTTAGAATTTACTGAAAAACCCGCATTAGACGAAATGCACAGTGTAGTACATTTTATATGAGTGAGTTTCACTGAAAAACTTTGAATTTACTGAAAACCCGCATTAGACGAAATGCACAGTGTAGTACATTATATATGAGTGAGTTGCACTGAAAAACTTAGAATTTACTGAAAATCCCGCATTAGACGAAATGCACAGTGTAGTACATTGTATATGAGTGAGTTGCACTGAAAAACTTAGAATTTACTGAAAAACCCGCATTAGACGAAATGCACAGTGTAGTACATTGTATATGAGTGAGTTGCACTGAAAAACTTAGAATTTACTGAAAACCCGCATTAGACGAAATGCACAGTGTAGTACATTGTATATGAGTGAGTTGCACTGAAAAATTTAGAATTTACTGAAAAACCCGCATTAGACGAAATGCACAGTGTAGTACATTGTATATGACTGAGTTGCACTGAAAAACTTAGAATTTACTGAAAAACCCGCATTAGACGAAATGCACAGTATAGTATATTGTATATGAGTGAGTTGCACTGAAAAACTTAGAATTTACTGAAAAACCCGCATTAGACGAAATGCACAGTGTAGTATATTGTATATGAGAGAGTTGCACTGAAAAACTTAGAATTTACTGAAAAACCCGCATTAGACGAAATGCACAGTGTAGTACATTGTATATGAGTGAGTTGCACTGAAAAACTTAGAATTTACTGAAAAACCCGCATTAGACGAAATGCACAGTGTAGTACATTGTATATGAGTGAGTTGCACTGAAAAACTTAGAATTTACTGAAAAACCCGCATTAGACGAAATGCACAGTGTAGTACATTGTATATGAGTGAGTTGCACTGAAAAACTTAGAATTTACTGAAAAACCCGCATTAGACGAAATGCACAGTGTAGTACATTGTATATGAGTGAGTTGCACTGAAAAACTTAGAATTTACTGAAAAACCCGCATTAGACGAAATGCACAGTGTAGTACATTGTATATGAGTGAGTTGCACTGAAAAACTTAGAATTTACTGAAAACCCGCATTAGACGAAATGCACAGTGTAGTACATTGTATATGAGTGAGTTGCACTGAAAAACTTAGAATTTACTGAAAAACCCGCATTAGACGAAATGGACAGTGTAGTATATTGTATATGAGTGAGTTGCACTGAAAAACTTAGAATTTACTGAAAAACCCGCATTAGACGAAATGCACAGTGTAGTACATTTTATATGAGTGAGTTTCACTGAAAAACTTAGAATTTACTGAAAAACCCGCATTAGACGAAATGCACAGTGTAGTACATTGTATATGAGTGAGTTGCAATGAAAAACTTAGAATTTACTGAAAAACCCGCATTAGACGAAATGGACAGTGTAGTATATTGTATATGAGTGAGTTGCACTGAAAAACTTAGAATTTACTGAAAAACCCGCATTAGACGAAATGCACAGTGTAGTACATTGTATATGAGTGAGTTGCACTGAAAAACTTAGAATTTACTGAAAAACCCGCATTAGAGGAAATGCACAGTGTAGTACATTGTATATGAGTGAGTTGCAATGAAAAACTTAGAATTTACTGAAAAACCCGCATTAGACGAAATGCACAGTGTAGTACATAGTATATGAGTGAGTTGCACTGAAAAACTTAGAATTTACTGAAAAACCCGAATTAGACGAAATGCACAGTGTAGTACATTGTATATGAGAGAGTTGCACTGAAAAACTTAGAATTTACTGAAAAACCCGCATTAGACGAAATGCACAGTGTAGTACATTGTATATGAGTGAGTTGCACTGAAAAACTTAGAATTTACTGAAAAACCCGCATTAGACGAAATGCACAGTGTAGTACATTGTATATGAGTGAGTTGCACTGAAAAACTTAGAATTTACTGAAAAACCCGCATTAGACGAAATGCACAGTGTAGTACATTGTATATGAGTGAGTTGCACTGAAAAACTTAGAATTTACTGAAAAACCCGCATTAGACGAAATGCACAGTGTAGTACATTGTATATGAGTGAGTTGCACTGAAAAACTTAGAATTTACTGAAAAACCCGCATTAGACGAAATGCACAGTGTAGTACATTGTATATGAGAGAGTTGCACTGAAAAACTTAGATTTACTGAAAAACCCGCATTAGACGAAATGCACAGTGTAGTACATTGTATATGAGTGAGTTGCACTGAAAAACTTAGAATTTACTGAAAAACCCGCATTAGACGAAAGGCACAGTGTAGTACATTGTATATGAGTGAGTTGCACTGAAAAACTTAGAATTTACTGAAAACCCGCATTAGACGAAATGCACAGTGTAGTACATTGTATATGAGTGAGTTGCACTGAAAAAATTTAGAATTTACTGAAAAACACGCATTAGACGAAATGCACAGTGTAGTACATTGTATATGAGTGAGTTGCACTGAAAAACTTAGAATTTACTGAAAAACCCGCATTAGACGAAATGCACAGTGTAGTACATTGAATATGAGTACTTTGCACTGAAAAACTTAGAATTTACTGAAAAACCCGCATTAGACGAAATGCACAGTGTAGTACATTGTATATGAGTGAGTTGCACTGAAAAACTTAGAATTTACTGAAAAACCCGCATTAGACGAAATGCATAGTGTAGTACATTGTATATGAGTGAGTTGCACTGAAAAACTTAGAATTTACTGAAAAACCCGCATTAGACGAAATGCACAGTGTAGTACATTTTATATGAGTGAGTTTCACTGAAAAACTTAGAATTTACTGAAAATCCCGCATTAGACGAAATGCACAGTGTAGTACATTGTATATGAGTGAGTTGCACTGAAAAACTTAGAATTTACTGAAAAACCCGCATTAGACGAAATGCACAGTGTAGTACATTGTATATGAGTGAGTTGCACTGAAAAACTTAGAATTTACTGAAAACCCGCATTAGACGAAATGCACAGTGTAGTACACTGTATATGAGTGAGTTGCACTGAAAAATTTAGAATTTACTGAAAAACCCGCATTAGACGAAATGTACAGTGTAGTACATTGTATATGACTGAGTTGCACTGAAAAACTTAGAATTTACTGAAAAACCCGCATTAGACGAAATGCACAGTGTAGTACATTGTATCTGAGTGAGTTGCACTGAAAAACTTAGAATTTACTGAAAAACACGCATTAGACGAAATGCACAGTGTAGTATATTGTATATGAGAGAGTTGCACTGAAAAACTTAGAATTTACTGAAAAACCCGCATTAGACGAAATGCACACTGTAGTACATTGTATATGAGTGAGTTGCACTGAAAAACTTAGAATTTACTGAAAAACCCGCATTAGACGAAATGCACAGTGTAGTACATTGTATATGAGTGAGTTGTACTGAAAAACTTAGAATTTACTGAAAAACCCGCATTAGACGAAATGCACAGTGTAGTACATTGTATATGAGTGAGTTGCACTGAAAAACTTAGAATTTACTTAAAAACCCGCATTAGACGAAATGCACAGTGTAGTACATTGTATATGAGTGAGTTGCACTGAAAAACTTAGAATTTACTGAAAAACCCGCATTAGACGAAATGCACAGTGTAGTACATTGTATATGAGTGAGTTGCACTGAAAAACTTAGAATTTACTGAAAAACCCGCATTAGACGAAATGCACAGTGTAGTACATTGTATATGAGTGAGTTGCACTGAAAAACTTAGAATTTACTGAAAAACCCGCATTAGACGAAATGCACAGTGTAGTACATTGTATATGAGAGAGTTGCACTGAAAAACTTAGAATTTACTGAAAAACCCGCATTAGACGAAATGCACACTGTAGTACATTGTATATGAGTGAGTTGCACTGAAAAACTTAGAATTTACTGAAAAACCCCCATTAGACGAAATGCACAGTGTAGTACATTGTATATGAGTGAGTTGTACTGAAAAACTTAGAATTTACTGAAAAACCCGCATTAGACGAAATGCACAGTGTAGTACATTGTATATGAGTGAGTTGCACTGAAAAACTTAGAATTTACTGAAAAACCCTCATTAGACGAAATGCACAGTGTAGTACATTGTATATGAGTGAGTTGCACTGAAAAACTTAGAATTTACTGAAAACCCGCATTAGACGAAATGCACAGTGTAGTACATTGTATATGAGTGAGTTGCACTGAAAAACTTAGAATTTACTGAAAAACCCGATTTAGACGAAATGCACAGTGTAGTACATTGTATATGAGTGAGTTGCACTGAAAAACTTAGAATTTACTGAAAAACCCGCATTAGACGAAATGCACAGTGTAGTACATTGTATATGAGTGAGTTGCACTGAAAAACTTAGAATTTACTGAAAAACCCGCATTAGACGAAATGCACAGTGTAGTACATTGTATATGAGTGAGTTTCACTGAAAAACTTAGAATTTACTGAAAAACCCGCATTAGACGAAATGCACAGTGTAGTACATTGTATATGAGTGAGTTGCACTGAAAAACTTAGAATTTACTGAAAAACCCGCATTAGACGAAATGCACAGTGTAGTACATTATATATGAGTGAGTTGCACTGAAAAACTTAGATTTTACTGAAAACCCGCATTAGACGAAATGCACAGTGTAGTACATTGAATATGAGTGAGTTGCACTGAAAAACTTAGAATTTACTGAAAAACACGCATTAGACGAAATGCACAGTGTAGTACATTGTATATGAGTGAGTTGCACTGAAAAACTTAGAATTTACTGAAAAACCCGCATTAGACGAAATGCACAGCGTAGTACATAGTATATGAGTGAGTTGCACTGAAAAACTTAGAATTTACTGAAAAAGCCGCATTAGACGAAATGCACAGTGTAGTACATTGTATATGAGTGAGTTGCACTGAAAAACTTAGATTTTACTGAAATACCCGCATTAGACGAAATGCACAGTGTAGTACATTGTATATGAGTGAGTTGCACTGAAAAACTTAGAATTTACTGAAAAACCCGCATTAGACGAAATGCAAAGTGTAGTACATTGTATATGAGTGAGTTGCACTGAAAAACTTAGAATTTACTGAAAAACCCCCATTAGACAAAATGCACAGTGTAGTACATTGTATATGAGTGAGTTGCACTGAAAAACTTAGAATTTACTGAAAAACCCGCATTAGACGGAATGCAGAGTATAGTACATAGTATATGAGTGAGTTGCACTGAAAAATTTAGAATTTACTGAAAAACCCGCATTAGACGAAATGCACAGTGTAGTACATAGTATATGAGTGAGTTGCACTGAAAAACTTAGAATTTACTGAAAAACCAGCATTAGACGAAATGCACAGTGTAGTACATTGTATATGAGAGAGTTGCACTGAAAAACTTAGAATTTACTGAAAAACCCGCATTAGACGAAATGCACACTGTAGTACATTGTATATGAGTGAGTTGCACTGAAAAACTTAGAATTTACTGAAAAACCCCCATTAGACGAAATGCACAGTGTAGTACATTGTATATGAGTGAGTTGCACTGAAAAACTTAGAATTTACTGAAAAACCCGCATTAGACGAAATGCACAGTGTAGTACATTGTATATGAGTGAGTTGCACTGAAAAACTTAGAATTTACTGAAAACCCGCATTAGACGAAATGCACAGTGTAGTACATTGTATATGAGTGAGTTGCACTGAAAAACTTAGAATTTACTGAAAAACCCGATTTAGACGAAATGCACAGTGTAGTACATTGTATATGAGTGAGTTGCACTGAAAAACTTAGAATTTACTGAAAAACCCGCATTAGACGAAATGCACAGTGTAGTACATTGTATATGAGTGAGTTGCACTGAAAAACTTAGAATTTACTGAAAAACCCGCATTAGACGAAATGCACAGTGTAGTACATTGTATATGAGTGAGTTTCACTGAAAAACTTAGAATTTACTGAAAAACCCGCATTAGACGAAATGCACAGTGTAGTACATTGTATATGAGTGAGTTGCACTGAAAAACTTAGAATTTACTGAAAAACCCGCATTAGACGAAATGCACAGTGTAGTACATTATATATGAGTGAGTTGCACTGAAAAACTTAGAATTTACTGAAAACCCGCATTAGACGAAATGCACAGTGTAGTACATTGTATATGAGTGAGTTGCACTGAAAAACTTAGAATTTACTGAAAAACCCGCATTAGACGAAATGCACAGTGTAGTACATTGTATATGAGTGAGTTGCACTGAAAAACTTAGAATTTACTGAAAAACCCGCATTAGACGAAATGCACAGTGTAGTACATTGTATATGAGTGAGTTGCACTGAAAAACTTAGAATTTACTGAAAAACCCGCATTAGACGAAATGCACAGTGTAGTACATTGTATATGAGAGAGTTGCACTGAAAAACTTAGAATTTACTGAAAAACCCGCATTAGACGAAATGCACAGTGTAGTACATTGTATATGAGTGAGTTGCACTGAAAAACTTAGAATTTACTGAAAAACCCGCATTAGACGAAAGGCACAGTGTAGTACATTGTATATGAGTGAGTTGCACTGAAAAACTTAGAATTTACTGAAAAACCCGCATTAGACGAAATGCACAGTGTAGTACATTGTATATGAGTGAGTTGCACTGAAAAACTTAGAATTTACTGAAAAACCCGCATTAGACGAAATGCACAGTGTAGTACATTGTATATGAGAGAGTTGCACTGAAAAACTTAGAATTTACTGAAAAACCCGCATTAGACGAAATGCACACTGTAGTACATTGTATATGAGTGAGTTGCACTGAAAAACTTAGAATTTACTGAAAAACCCGCATTAGACGAAATGCACAGTGTAGTACATTGTATATGAGTGAGTTGCACTGAAAAACTTAGAATTTACTGAAAAACCCGCATTAGACGAAATGCACAGTGTAGTACATTGTATATGAGAGAGTTGCACTGAAAAACTTAGAATTTACTGAAAAACCCGCATTAGACGAAATGCACACTGTAGTACATTGTATATGAGTGAGTTGCACTGAAAAACTTAGAATTTACTGAAAAACCCCCATTAGACGAAATGCACAGTGTAGTACATTGTATATGAGTGAGTTGTACTGAAAAACTTAGAATTTACTGAAAAACCCGCATTAGACGAAATGCACAGTGTAGTACATTGTATATGAGTGAGTTGCACTGAAAAACTTAGAATTTACTGAAAAACCCTCATTAGACGAAATGCACAGTGTAGTACATTGTATATGAGTGAGTTGCACTGAAAAACTTAGAATTTACTGAAAACCCGCATTAGACGAAATGCACAGTGTAGTACATTGTATATGAGTGAGTTGCACTGAAAAACTTAGAATTTACTGAAAAACCCGATTTAGACGAAATGCACAGTGTAGTACATTGTATATGAGTGAGTTGCACTGAAAAACTTAGAATTTACTGAAAAACCCGCATTAGACGAAATGCACAGTGTAGTACATTGTATATGAGTGAGTTGCACTGAAAAACTTAGAATTTACTGAAAAACCCGCATTAGACGAAATGCACAGTGTAGTACATTGTATATGAGTGAGTTTCACTGAAAAACTTAGAATTTACTGAAAAACCCGCATTAGACGAAATGCACAGTGTAGTACATTGTATATGAGTGAGTTGCACTGAAAAACTTAGAATTTACTGAAAAACCCGCATTAGACGAAATGCACAGTGTAGTACATTATATATGAGTGAGTTGCACTGAAAAACTTAGAATTTACTGAAAACCCGCATTAGACGAAATGCACAGTGTAGTACATTGTATATGAGTGAGTTGCACTGAAAAACTTAGAATTTACTGAAAAACCCGCATTAGACGAAATGCACAGTGTAGTACATTGTATATGAGTGAGTTGCACTGAAAAACTTAGAATTTACTGAAAAACCCGCATTAGACGAAATGCACAGTGTAGTACATTGTATATGAGTGAGTTGCACTGAAAAACTTAGAATTTACTGAAAAACCCGCATTAGACGAAATGCACAGTGTAGTACATTGTATATTGGAGAGTTGCACTGAAAAACTTAGAATTTACTGAAAAACCCGCATTAGACGAAATGCACAGTGTAGTACATTGTATATGAGTGAGTTGCACTGAAAAACTTAGAATTTACTGAAAAACCCGCATTAGACGAAAGGCACAGTGTAGTACATTGTATATGAGTGAGTTGCACTGAAAAACTTAGAATTTACTGAAAACCCGCATTAGACGAAATGCACAGTGTAGTACATTGTATATGAGTGAGTTGCACTGAAAAAATTTAGAATTTACTGAAAAACACGCATTAGACGAAATGCACAGTGTAGTACATTGTATATGAGTGAGTTGCACTGAAAAACTTAGAATTTACTGAAAAACCCGCATTAGACGAAATGCACAGTGTAGTACATTGTATATGAGAGAGTTGCACTGAAAAACTTAGAATTTACTGAAAAACCCGCATTAGACGAAATGCACACTGTAGTACATTGTATATGAGTGAGTTGCACTGAAAAACTTAGAATTTACTGAAAAACCCGCATTAGACGAAATGCACAGTGTAGTACATTGTATATGAGTGAGTTGCACTGAAAAACTTAGAATTTACTGAAAAACCCGCATTAGACGAAATGCACAGTGTAGTACATTGTATATGAGTGAGTTGCACTGAAAAACTTAGAATTTACTGAAAAACCTGCATTAGACGAAATGCACAGTGTAGTACATTGAATATGAGTGCGTTGCACTGACAAACTTAGAATTTACTGAAAAACCCGCATTAGACGAAATGCACAGTGTAGTACATTGTATATGAGTGAGTTGCACTGAAAAACTTAGAATTTACTAAAAAACCCGCATTAGAAGAAATGCACAGTGTAGTACATTGTATATGAGTGAGTTGCACTGAAAAACGTAGAATTTACTGAAAAACCCGCATTAGACGAAATGCACAGTGTAGTACATTGTATATGAGTGAGTTGCACTGAAAAACTTAGAATTTACTGAAAAACCCGCATTAGACGAAATGCACAGTGTAGTACATTGTATATGAGTGAGTTGCACTGAAAAACTTAGAATTTACTGAAAAACCCGCATTACACGAAATGCACAGTGTAGTACATTGTATATGAGTGAGTTGCACTGAAAAACTTAGAATTTACTGAAAACCCGCATTAGACGAAATGCACAGTGTAGTACATTGTATATGAGTGAGTTGCACTGAAAAACTTAGAATTTACTGAAAAACCCGCATTAGACGAAATGCACAGTGTAGTACATTGTATATGAGTGAGTTTCACTGAAAAACTTAGAATTTACTGAAAAACCCGCATTAGACGAAATGCACAGTGTAGTACATTGTATATGAGTGAGTTGCAGTGAAAAACTTAGAATTTACTGAAAAACCCGCATTAGACGAAATGCACAGTGTAGTACATTGTATATGAGTGAGTTGCACTGAAAAACTTAGAATTTACTGAAAAATCCGCATTAGACGAAATGCACAGTGTAGTACATTGTATATGAGTGAGTTGCACTGAAAAACTTAGATTTTACTGAAAACCCGCATTAGACGAAATGCACAGTGTAGTACATTGAATATGAGTGAGTTGCACTGAAAAACTTAGAATTTACTGAAAAACCCGCATTAGACGAAATGCACAGTGTAGTACATTGTATATGAGTGAGTTGCACTGAAAAACTTAGAATTTACTGAAAAATCCGCATTAGACGAAATGCACAGTGTAGTACATTGTATATGAGTGAGTTGCACTGAAAAACTTAGATTTTACTGAAAACCCGCATTAGACGAAATGCACAGTGTAGTACATTGAATATGAGTGAGTTGCACTGAAAAACTTAGAATTTACTGAAAAACCCGCATTAGACGAAATGTACAGTGTAGTACATTGTATATGAGTGAGTTGCACTGAAAAACTTAGAATTTACTGAAAAACCCGCATTAGACGAAATGCACAGTGTAGTACATTGTATATGAGTGAGTTGCACTGAAAAACTTAGAATTTACTGAAAAACCCGCATTAGACGAAATGCACAGTGTAGTACATTGTATATGAGTGAGTTGCACTGAAAAACTTAGAATTTACTGAAAAACCCGCATTAGACGAAATGCACAGTGTAGTACATTGTATATGAGTGAGTTGCACTGAAAAACTTAGAATTTACTGAAAAACCCGCATTAGACGAAATGCAAAGTGTAGTACATTGTATATGAGTGAGTTGCACTGAAAAACTTAGAATTTACTGAAAAACCCGCATTAGACGAAATGCACAGTGTAGTACATTGTATATGAGTGAGTTGCACTGAAAAACTTAGAATTTACTGAAAAACCCGCATTAGACGAAATGCACAGTGTAGTATTTGTATATGAGAGAGTTGCACTGAAAAACTTAGAATTTACTGAAAAACCCGCATTAGACGAAATGCACACTGTAGTACATTGTATATGAGTGAGTTGCACTGAAAAACTTAGAATTTACTGAAAAACCCGCATTAGACGAAATGCACAGTGTAGTACATTGTATATGAGTGAGTTGCACTGAAAAACTTAGAATTTACTGAAAAACCCGCATTAGACGAAATGCACAGTGTAGTACATTGTATATGAGTGAGTTGCACTGAAAAACTTAGAATTTACTGAAAAACCCGCATTAGACGAAATGCACAGTGTAGTACATTGTATATGAGTGAGTTGCACTGAAAAACTAAGAATTTACTGAAAAACCCGCATTAGACGAAATGCACAGTGTAGTACATTGTATATGAGTGAGTTGCACTGAAAAACTTAGAATTTACTGAAAACCCGCATTAGACGAAATGCACAGTGTAGTACATTGTATATGAGTGAGTTGCACTGAAAAACTTAGAATTTACTGAAAAACCCGCATTAGACGAAATGGACAGTGTAGTATATTGTATATGAGTGAGTTGCACTGAAAAACTTAGAATTTACTGAAAAACCCGCATTAGACGAAATGCACAGTGTAGTACATTGTATATGAGTGAGTTGCACTGAAAAACTTAGAATTTACTGAAAAACTCGCATTAGACGAAATGCACAGTGTAGTACATTGTATATGAGTGAGTTGCAATGAAAAACTTAGAATTTACTGAAAAACCCGCATTAGACGAAATGCACAGTGTAGTACATAGTATATGAGTGAGTTGCACTGAAAAACTTAGAATTTACTGAAAAACCCGAATTAGACGAAATGCACAGTGTAGTACATTGAATATGAGTACTTTGCATTGAAAAACTTAGAATTTACTGAAAAACCCGCATTACACGAAATGCACAGTGTAGTACATTGTATATGAGTGAGTTGCACTGAAAAACTTAGAATTTACTGAAAAACCCGCATTAGACGAAATGCACAGTGTAGTACATTGTATATGAGTGAGTTGCACTGAAAAACTTAGAATTTACTGAAAAACCTGCATTAGACGAAATGCACAGTGTAGTACATTGAATATGAGTGCGTTGCACTGACAAACTTAGAATTTACTGAAAAACCCGCATTAGACGAAATGCACAGTGTAGTACATTGTATATGAGTGAGTTGCACTGAAAAACTTAGAATTTACTAAAAAACCCGCATTAGAAGAAATGCACAGTGTAGTACATTGTATATGAGTGAGTTGCACTGAAAAAACGTAGAATTTACTGAAAAACCCGCATTAGACGAAATGCACAGTGTAGTACATTGTATATGAGTGAGTTGCACTGAAAAACTTAGAATTTACTGAAAAACCCGCATTAGACGAAATGCACAGTGTAGTACATTGTATATGAGTGAGTTGCACTGAAAAACTTAGAATTTACTGAAAACCCGCATTAGACGAAATGCACAGTGTAGTACATTGTATATGAGTGAGTTGCACTGAAAAACTTAGAATTTACTGAAAAACCCGCATTAGACGAAATGCACAGTGTAGTACATTGTATATGAGTGAGTTTCACTGAAAAACTTAGAATTTACTGAAAAACCCGCATTAGACGAAATGCACAGTGTAGTACATTGTATATGAGTGAGTTGCACTGAAAAACTTAGAATTTACTGAAAAACCCGCATTGGACGAAATGCACAGTGTAGTACATTGTATATGAGTGAGTTGCACTGAAAAACTTAGAATTTAATGAAAAACCCGCAGTAGACGAAATGCACAGTGTAGTACATTGTATATGAGTGAGTTGCACTGAAAAACTTAGAATTTACTGAAAAACCCGCATTAGACGAAATGCACAGTGTAGTACATTGTATATGAGTGAGTTGCACTGAAAAACTTAGAATTTACTGAAAAACCCGCATTAGACGAAATGCACAGTGTAGTACATTGTATATGAGTGAGTTGCACTGAAAAACTTAGAATTTACTGAAAAACCCGCATTAGACGAAATGCACAGTGTAGTACATTGTATATGAGAGAGTTGCACTGAAAAACTTAGATTTACTGAAAAACCCGCATTAGACGAAATGCACAGTGTAGTACATTGTATATGAGTGAGTTGCACTGAAAAACTTAGAATTTACTGAAAAACCCGCATTAGACGAAAGGCACAGTGTAGTACATTGTATATGAGTGAGTTGCACTGAAAAACTTAGAATTTACTGAAAACCCGCATTAGACGAAATGCACAGTGTAGTACATTGTATATGAGTGAGTTGCACTGAAAAAATTTAGAATTTACTGAAAAACACGCATTAGACGAAATGCACAGTGTAGTACATTGTATATGAGTGAGTTGCACTGAAAAACTTAGAATTTACTGAAAAACCCGCATTAGACGAAATGCACAGTGTAGTACAATGAATATGAGTACTTTGCATTGAAAAACTTAGAATTTACTGAAAAACCCGCATTAGACGAAATGCACAGTGTAGTACATTGTATATGAGTGAGTTGCACTGAAAAACTTAGAATTTACTGAAAAACCCGCATTAGACGAAATGCACAGTGTAGTACATTGTATATGAGTGAGTTGCACTGAAAAACTTAGAATTTACTGAAAAACCCGCATTAGACGAAATGCACAGTGTAGTACATTGTATATGAGTGAGTTGCACTGAAAAACTTAGAATTTACTGAAAAACCCGCATTAGACGAAATGCACAGTGTAGTACATTGTATATGAGTGAGTTGCACTGAAAAACTTAGAATTTACTGAAAAACCCGCATTAGACGAAATGCACAGTGTAGTACATTGTATATGAGAGAGTTGCACTGAAAAACTTAGATTTACTGAAAAACCCGCATTAGACGAAATGCACAGTGTAGTACATTGTATATGAGTGAGTTGCACTGAAAAACTTAGAATTTACTGAAAAACCCGCATTAGACGAAAGGCACAGTGTAGTACATTGTATATGAGTGAGTTGCACTGAAAAACTTAGAATTTACTGAAAACCCGCATTAGACGAAATGCACAGTGTAGTACATTGTATATGAGTGAGTTGCACTGAAAAAATTTAGAATTTACTGAAAAACACGCATTAGACGAAATGCACAGTGTAGTACATTGTATATGAGTGAGTTGCACTGAAAAACTTAGAATTTACTGAAAAACCCGCATTAGACGAAATGCACAGTGTAGTACATTGAATATGAGTACTTTGCACTGAAAAACTTAGAATTTACTGAAAAACCCGCATTAGACGAAATGCACAGTGTAGTACATTGTATATGAGTGAGTTGCACTGAAAAACTTAGAATTTACTGAAAAACCCGCATTAGACGAAATGCACAGTGTAGTACATTGTATATGAGTGAGTTGCACTGAAAAACTTAGAATTTACTGAAAAACCCGCATTAGACGAAATGCACAGTGTAGTACATTTTATATGAGTGAGTTTCACTGAAAAACTTAGAATTTACTGAAAATCCCGCATTAGACGAAATGCACAGTGTAGTACATTGTATATGAGTGAGTTGCACTGAAAAACTTAGAATTTACTGAAAAACCCGCATTAGACGAAATGCACAGTGTAGTACATTGTATATGAGTGAGTTGCACTGAAAAACTTAGAATTTACTGAAAACCCGCATTAGACGAAATGCACAGTGTAGTACATTGTATATGAGTGAGTTGCACTGAAAAACTTAGAATTTACTGAAAACCCGCATTAGACGAAATGCACAGTGTAGTACATTGTATATGAGTGAGTTGCACTGAAAAACTTAGAATTTACTGAAAAACCCGCATTAGACGAAATGCACAGTGTAGTACATTGTATATGAGTGAGTTGCACTGAAAAACTTAGAATTTACTGAAAAACCCGCATTAGACGAAATGCACAGTGTACTACATTGTATATGAGTGAGTTGCACTGAAAAACTTAGAATTTACTGAAAAACCCGCAGTAGACGAAATGCACAGTGTAGTACATTGTATATGAGTGAGTTGCACTGAAAAACTTAGAATTTACTGAAAAACCCGCATTAGACGAAATGCACAGTGTAGTACATTGTATATGAGTGAGTTGCACTGAAAAACTTAGAATTTACTGAAAAACCCGCATTAGACGAAATGCACAGTGTAGTACATTGTATATGAGTGAGTTGCACTGAAAAACTTAGAATTTACTGAAAAACACGCATTAGACGAAATGCACAGTGTAGTACATTGTATATGAGAGAGTTGCACTGAAAAACTTAGATTTACTGAAAAACCGCATTAGACGAAATGCACAGTGTAGTACATTGTATATGAGTGAGTTGCACTGAAAAACTTAGAATTTACTGAAAAACCCGCATTAGACGAAAGGCACAGTGTAGTACATTGTATATGAGTGAGTTGCATTGAAAAACTTAGAATTTACTGAAAACCCGCATTAGACGAAATGCACAGTGTAGTACATTGTATATGAGTGAGTTGCACTGAAAAAATTTAGAATTTACTGAAAAACACGCATTAGACGAAATGCACAGTGTAGTACATTGTATATGAGTGAGTTGCACTGAAAAACTTAGAATTTACTGAAAAACCCGCATTAGACGAAATGCACAGTGTAGTACATTGAATATGAGTACTTTGCACTGAAAAACTTAGAATTTACTGAAAAACCCGCATTAGACGAAATGCACAGTGTAGTACATTGTATATGAGTGAGTTGCACTGAAAAACTTAGAATTTACTGAAAAACCCGCATTAGACGAAATGCACAGTGTAGTACATTTTATATGAGTGAGTTTCACTGAAAAACTTAGAATTTACTGAAAATCCCGCATTAGACGAAATGCACAGTGTAGTACATTGTATATGAGTGAGTTGCACTGAAAAACTTAGAATTTACTGAAAAACCCGCATTAGACGAAATGCACAGTGTAGTACATTGTATATGAGTGAGTTGCACTGAAAAACTTAGAATTTACTGAAAACCCGCATTAGACGAAATGCACAGTGTAGTACATTGTATATGAGTGAGTTGCACTGAAAAATTTAGAATTTACTGAAAAACCCGCATTAGACGAAATGCACAGTGTAGTACATTGTATATGACTGAGTTGCACTGAAAAACTTAGAATTTACTGAAAAACCCGCATTAGACGAAATGCACAGTGTACTACATTGTATATGAGTGAGTTGCACTGAAAAACTTAGAATTTAATGAAAAACACGCAGTAGACGAAATGCACAGTGTAGTATATTGTATATGAGAGAGTTGCACTGAAAAACTTAGAATTTACTGAAAAACCCGCATTAGACGAAATGCACACTGTAGTACATTGTATATGAGTGAGTTGCACTGAAAAACTTAGAATTTACTGAAAAACCCGCATTAGACGAAATGCACAGTGTAGTACATTGTATATGAGTGAGTTGCACTGAAAAACTTAGAATTTACTGAAAACCCGCATTAGACGAAATGCACAGTCTAGTACATTGTATATGAGTGAGTTGCACTGAAAAAATTAGAATTTACTGAAAAACCCGCATTAGACGAAATGCACAGTGTAGTACATTGTATATGAGTGAGTTGCACTGAAAAACTTAGAATTTACTGAAAAACCCGCATTAGACGAAATGCACAGTGTAGTACATTGTATATGACTGAGTTGCACTGAAAAACTTAGAATTTACTGAAAAACCCGCATTAGACGAAATGCACAGTGTACTACATTGTATATGAGTGAGTTGCACTGAAAAACTTAGAATTTAATGAAAAACACGCAGTAGACGAAATGCACAGTGTAGTATATTGTATATGAGAGAGTTGCACTGAAAAACTTAGAATTTACTGAAAAACCCGCATTAGACGAAATGCACAGTGTAGTACATTGTATATGAGTGAGTTGCAATGAAAAACTTAGAATTTACTGAAAAACCCGCATTAGACGAAATGCACAGTGTAGTACATAGTATATGAGTGAGTTGCACTGAAAAACTTAGAATTTACTGAAAAACCCGAATTAGACAAAATGCACAGTGTAGTACATTGTATATGAGAGAGTTGCACTGAAAAACTTAGAATTTACTGAAAAACCCGCATTAGACGAAATGCACAGTGTACTACATTGTATATGAGTGAGTTGCACTGAAAAACTTAGAATTTAATGAAAAACCCGCAGTAGACGAAATGCACAGTGTAGTACATTGTATATGAGTGAGTTGCACTGAAAAACTTAGAATTTACTGAAAAACCCGCATTAGACGAAATGCACAGTGTAGTACATTGTATATGAGTGAGTTGCACTGAAAAAATTAGAATTTACTGAAAAACCCGCATTAGACGAAATGCACAGTGTAGTACATTGTATATGAGTGAGTTGCACTGAAAAACTTAGAATTTACTGAAAAACCCGCATTAGACGAAATGCACAGTGTAGTACATTGTATATGAGAGAGTTGCACTGAAAAACTTAGATTTACTGAAAAACCCGCATTAGACGAAATGCACAGTGTAGTACATTGTATATGAGTGAGTTGCACTGAAAAACTTAGAATTTACTGAAAAACCCGCATTAGACGAAAGGCACAGTGTAGTACATTGTATATGAGTGAGTTGCACTGAAAAACTTAGAATTTACTGAAAACCCGCATTAGACGAAATGCACAGTGTAGTACATTGTATATGAGTGAGTTGCACTGAAAAAATTTAGAATTTACTGAAAAACACGCATTAGACGAAATGCACAGTGTAGTACATTGTATATGAGTGAGTTGCACTGAAAAACTTAGAATTTACTGAAAAACCCGCATTAGACGAAATGCACAGTGTAGTACATTGAATATGAGTACTTTGCACTGAAAAACTTAGAATTTACTGAAAAACCCGCATTAGACGAAATGCACAGTGTAGTACATTGTATATGAGTGAGTTGCACTGAAAAACTTAGAATTTACTGAAAAACCCGCATTAGACGAAATGCACAGTGTAGTACATTGTATATGAGTGAGTTGCACTGAAAAACTTAGAATTTACTGAAAAACCCGCATTAGACGAAATGCACAGTGTAGTACATTTTATATGAGTGAGTTTCACTGAAAAACTTAGAATTTACTGAAAAACCCGCATTAGACGAAATGCACAGTGTAGTACATTGTATATGAGTGAGTTGCACTGAAAAACTTAGAATTTACTGAAAAACCCGCATTAGACGAAATGCAGAGTGTAGTACATAGTATATGAGTGAGTTGCACTGAAAAATTTAGAATTTACTGAAAAACCCGCATTAGACGAAATGCACAGTGTAGTACATAGTATATGAGTGAGTTGCACTGAAAAACTTAGAATTTACTGAAAAACCCGCATTAGACGAAATGCACAGTGTAGTACATTGTATATGAGTGAGTTGCACTGAAAAACTTAGAATTTACTGAAAAACCCGCATTAGACGAAATGCACAGTGTAGTATATTGTATATGAGAGAGTTGCACTGAAAAACTTAGAATTTACTGAAAAACCCGCATTAGACGAAATGCACACTGTAGTACATTGTATATGAGTGAGTTGCACTGAAAAACTTAGAATTTACTGAAAAACCCGCATTAGACGAAATGCACAGTGTAGTACATTGTATATGAGTGAGTTGCACTGAAAAACTTAGAATTTACTGAAAACCCGCATTAGACGAAATGCACAGTCTAGTACATTGTATATGAGTGAGTTGCACTGAAAAACTTAGAATTTACTGAAAAACCCGCATTAGACGAAATGCACAGTGTAGTACATTGTATATGAGTGAGTTGCACTGAAAAACTTAGAATTTACTGAAAAACCCGCATTAGACGAAATGCACAGTGTAGTACATTGTATATGAGTGAGTTGCACTGAAAAACTTAGAATTTACTGAAAAACCCGCATTAGACGAAATGCACAGTGTAGTACATTGTATATGAGTGAGTTGCACTGAAAAACTTAGAATTTACTGAAAAACCCGCATTAGACAAAATGCACAGTGTAGTACATTGTATATGAGTGAGTTGCAATGAAAAACTTAGAATTTACTGAAAAACCCGCATTAGACGAAATGCACAGTGTAGTACATACTATATGAGTGAGTTGCACTGAAAAACTTAGAATTTACTGAAAAACCCGAATTAGACGAAATGCACAGTGTAGTACATTGTATATGAGAGAGTTGCACTGAAAAACTTAGAATTTACTGAAAAACCCGCATTAGACGAAATGCACAGTGTACTACATTGTATATGAGTGAGTTGCACTGAAAAACTTAGAATTTAATGAAAAACCCGCAGTAGACGAAATGCACAGTGTAGTACATTGTATATGAGTGAGTTGCACTGAAAAACTTAGAATTTACTGAAAAACCCGCATTAGACGAAATGCACAGTGTAGTACATTGTATATGAGTGAGTTGCACTGAAAAACTTAGAATTTACTGAAAAACCCGCATTAGACGAAATGCACAGTGTAGTACATTGTATATGAGTGAGTTGCACTGAAAAACTTAGAATTTACTGAAAAACCCGCATTAGACGAAATGCACAGTGTAGTACATTGTATATGAGAGAGTTGCACTGAAAAACTTAGATTTACTGAAAAACCCGCATTAGACGAAATGCACAGTGTAGTACATTGTATATGAGTGAGTTGCACTGAAAAACTTAGAATTTACTGAAAAACCCGCATTAGACGAAAGGCACAGTGTAGTACATTGTATATGAGTGAGTTGCACTGAAAAACTTAGAATTTACTGAAAACCCGCATTAGACGAAATGCACAGTGTAGTACATTGTATATGAGTGAGTTGCACTGAAAAAATTTAGAATTTACTGAAAAACACGCATTAGACGAAATGCACAGTGTAGTACATTGTATATGAGTGAGTTGCACTGAAAAACTTAGAATTTACTGAAAAACCCGCATTAGACGAAATGCACAGTGTAGTACATTGAATATGAGTACTTTGCACTGAAAAACTTAGAATTTACTGAAAAACCCGCATTAGACGAAATGCACAGTGTAGTACATTGTATATGAGTGAGTTGCACTGAAAAACTTAGAATTTACTGAAAAACCCGCATTAGACGAAATGCACAGTGTAGTACATTGTATATGAGTGAGTTGCACTGAAAAACTTAGAATTTACTGAAAAACCCGCATTAGACGAAATGCACAGTGTAGTACATTTTATATGAGTGAGTTTCACTGAAAAACTTTGAATTTACTGAAAACCCGCATTAGACGAAATGCACAGTGTAGTACATTGTATATGAGTGAGTTGCACTGAAAAACTTAGAATTTACTGAAAATCCCGCATTAGACGAAATGCACAGTGTAGTACATTGTATATGAGTGAGTTGCACTGAAAAACTTAGAATTTACTGAAAAACCCGCATTAGACGAAATGCACAGTGTAGTACATTGTATATGAGTGAGTTGCACTGAAAAACTTAGAATTTACTGAAAACCCGCATTAGACGAAATGCACAGTGTAGTACATTGTATATGAGTGAGTTGCACTGAAAAATTTAGAATTTACTGAAAAACCCGCATTAGACGAAATGCACAGTGTAGTACATTGTATATGACTGAGTTGCACTGAAAAACTTAGAATTTACTGAAAAACCCGCATTAGACGAAATGCACAGTGTAGTACTTTGTATATGAGTGAGTTGCACTGAAAAACTTAGAATTTACTGAAAAACCCGCATTAGACGAAATGCACAGTGTAGTATATTGTATATGAGAGAGTTGCACTGAAAAACTTAGAATTTACTGAAAAACCCGCATTAGACGAAATGCACACTGTAGTACATTGTATATGAGTGAGTTGCACTGAAAAACTTAGAATTTACTGAAAAACCCGCATTAGACGAAATGCACAGTGTAGTACATTGTATATGAGTGAGTTGTACTGAAAAACTTAGAATTTACTGAAAAACCCGCATTAGACGAAATGCACAGTGTAGTACATTGTATATGAGTGAGTTGCACTGAAAAACTTAGAATTTACTGAAAAACCCGCATTAGACGAAATGCACAGTGTAGTACATTGTATATGAGTGAGTTGCACTGAAAAACTTAGAATTTACTGAAAAACCCGCATTAGACGAAATGCACAGTGTAGTACATTGTATATGAGTGAGTTGCACTGAAAAACTTAGAATTTACTGAAAAACCCGCATTAGACGAAATGCACAGTGTAGTACATTGTATATGAGTGAGTTGCACTGAAAAACTTAGAATTTACTGAAAACCCGCATTAGACGAAATGCACAGTGTAGTACATTGTATATGAGTGAGTTGCACTGAAAAACTTAGAATTTACTGAAAAACCCGCATTAGACGAAATGGACAGTGTAGTATATTGTATATGAGTGAGTTGCACTGAAAAACTTAGAATTTACTGAAAAACCCGCATTAGACGAAATGCACAGTGTAGTACATTTTATATGAGTGAGTTTCACTGAAAAACTTAGAATTTACTGAAAAACCCGCATTAGACGAAATGCACAGTGTAGTACATTGTATATGAGTGAGTTGCAATGAAAAACTTAGAATTTACTGAAAAACCCGCATTAGACGAAATGGACAGTGTAGTATATTGTATATGAGTGAGTTGCACTGAAAAACTTAGAATTTACTGAAAAACCCGCATTAGACGAAATGCACAGTGTAGTACATTGTATATGAGTGAGTTGCACTGAAAAACTTAGAATTTACTGAAAAACCCGCATTAGAGGAAATGCACAGTGTAGTACATTGTATATGAGTGAGTTGCAATGAAAAACTTAGAATTTACTGAAAAACCCGCATTAGACGAAATGCACAGTGTAGTACATAGTATATGAGTGAGTTGCACTGAAAAACTTAGAATTTACTGAAAAACCCGAATTAGACGAAATGCACAGTGTAGTACATTGTATATGAGAGAGTTGCACTGAAAAACTTAGAATTTACTGAAAAACCCGCATTAGACGAAATGCACAGTGTAGTACATTGTATATGAGTGAGTTGCACTGAAAAACTTAGAATTTACTGAAAAACCCGCATTAGACGAAATGCACAGTGTAGTACATTGTATATGAGTGAGTTGCACTGAAAAACTTAGAATTTACTGAAAAACCCGCATTAGACGAAATGCACAGTGTAGTACATTGTATATGAGTGAGTTGCACTGAAAAACTTAGAATTTACTGAAAAACCCGCATTAGACGAAATGCACAGTGTAGTACATTGTATATGAGTGAGTTGCACTGAAAAACTTAGAATTTACTGAAAAACCCGCATTAGACGAAATGCACAGTGTAGTACATTGTATATGAGAGAGTTGCACTGAAAAACTTAGATTTACTGAAAAACCCGCATTAGACGAAATGCACAGTGTAGTACATTGTATATGAGTGAGTTGCACTGAAAAACTTAGAATTTACTGAAAAACCCGCATTAGACGAAAGGCACAGTGTAGTACATTGTATATGAGTGAGTTGCACTGAAAAACTTAGAATTTACTGAAAACCCGCATTAGACGAAATGCACAGTGTAGTACATTGTATATGAGTGAGTTGCACTGAAAAAATTTAGAATTTACTGAAAAACACGCATTAGACGAAATGCACAGTGTAGTACATTGTATATGAGTGAGTTGCACTGAAAAACTTAGAATTTACTGAAAAACCCGCATTAGACGAAATGCACAGTGTAGTACATTGAATATGAGTACTTTGCACTGAAAAACTTAGAATTTACTGAAAAACCCGCATTAGACGAAATGCACAGTGTAGTACATTGTATATGAGTGAGTTGCACTGAAAAACTTAGAATTTACTGAAAAACCCGCATTAGACGAAATGCATAGTGTAGTACATTGTATATGAGTGAGTTGCACTGAAAAACTTAGAATTTACTGAAAAACCCGCATTAGACGAAATGCACAGTGTAGTACATTTTATATGAGTGAGTTTCACTGAAAAACTTAGAATTTACTGAAAATCCCGCATTAGACGAAATGCACAGTGTAGTACATTGTATATGAGTGAGTTGCACTGAAAAACTTAGAATTTACTGAAAAACCCGCATTAGACGAAATGCACAGTGTAGTACATTGTATATGAGTGAGTTGCACTGAAAAACTTAGAATTTACTGAAAACCCGCATTAGACGAAATGCACAGTGTAGTACACTGTATATGAGTGAGTTGCACTGAAAAATTTAGAATTTACTGAAAAACCCGCATTAGACGAAATGTACAGTGTAGTACATTGTATATGACTGAGTTGCACTGAAAAACTTAGAATTTACTGAAAAACCCGCATTAGACGAAATGCACAGTGTAGTACATTGTATCTGAGTGAGTTGCACTGAAAAACTTAGAATTTACTGAAAAACCCGCATTAGACGAAATGCACAGTGTAGTATATTGTATATGAGAGAGTTGCACTGAAAAACTTAGAATTTACTGAAAAACCCGCATTAGACGAAATGCACACTGTAGTACATTGTATATGAGTGAGTTGCACTGAAAAACTTAGAATTTACTGAAAAACCCGCATTAGACGAAATGCACAGTGTAGTACATTGTATATGAGTGAGTTGTACTGAAAAACTTAGAATTTACTGAAAAACCCGCATTAGACGAAATGCACAGTGTAGTACATTGTATATGAGTGAGTTGCACTGAAAAACTTAGAATTTACTGAAAAACCCGCATTAGACGAAATGCACAGTGTAGTACATTGTATATGAGTGAGTTGCACTGAAAAACTTAGAATTTACTGAAAAACCCGCATTAGACGAAATGCACAGTGTAGTACATTGTATATGAGTGAGTTGCACTGAAAAACTTAGAATTTACTGAAAAACCCGCATTAGACGAAATGCACAGTGTAGTACATTGTATATGAGTGAGTTGCACTGAAAAACTTAGAATTTACTGAAAACCCGCATTAGACGAAATGCACAGTGTAGTACATTGTATATGAGTGAGTTGCACTGAAAAATTTAGAATTTACTGAAAAACCCGCATTAGACGAAATGTACAGTGTAGTACATTGTATATGACTGAGTTGCACTGAAAAACTTAGAATTTACTGAAAAACCCGCATTAGACGAAATGCACAGTGTAGTACATTGTATCTGAGTGAGTTGCACTGAAAAACTTAGAATTTACTGAAAAACCCGCATTAGACGAAATGCACAGTGTAGTATATTGTATATGAGAGAGTTGCACTGAAAAACTTAGAATTTACTGAAAAACCCGCATTAGACGAAATGCACACTGTAGTACATTGTATATGAGTGAGTTGCACTGAAAAACTTAGAATTTACTGAAAAACCCGCATTAGACGAAATGCACAGTGTAGTACATTGTATATGAGTGAGTTGTACTGAAAAACTTAGAATTTACTGAAAAACCCGCATTAGACGAAATGCACAGTGTAGTACATTGTATATGAGTGAGTTGCACTGAAAAACTTAGAATTTACTGAAAAACCCGCATTAGACGAAATGCACAGTGTAGTACATTGTATATGAGTGAGTTGCACTGAAAAACTTAGAATTTACTGAAAAACCCGCATTAGACGAAATGCACAGTGTAGTACATTGTATATGAGTGAGTTGCACTGAAAAACTTAGAATTTACTGAAAAACCCGCATTAGACGAAATGCACAGTGTAGTACATTGTATATGAGTGAGTTGCACTGAAAAACTTAGAATTTACTGAAAACCCGCATTAGACGAAATGCACAGTGTATTACATTGTATATGAGTGAGTTGCACTGAAAAACTTAGAATTTACTGAAAAACCCGCATTAGACGAAATGGACAGTGTAGTATATTGTATATGAGTGAGTTGCACTGAAAAACTTAGAATTTACTGAAAAACACGCATTAGACGAAATGCACAGTGTAGTACATTTTATATGAGTGAGTTTCACTGAAAAACTTAGAATTTACTGAAAAACCCGCATTAGACGAAATGCACAGTGTAGTACATTGTATATGAGTGAGTTGCACTGAAAAACTTAGAATTTACTGAAAAACCCGCATTAGACGAAATGCACAGTGTAGTACATTGTATATGAGTGAGTTGCACTGAAAAACTTAGAATTTACTGAAAAACCCGCATTAGACGAAATGCACAGTGTAGTACATTGTATATGAGTGAGTTGCAATGAAAAACTTAGAATTTACTGAAAAACCCGCATTAGACGAAATGCACAGTGTAGTACATAGTATATGAGTGAGTTGCACTGAAAAACTTAGAATTTACTGAAAAACCCGAATTAGACGAAATGCACAGTGTAGTACATTGTATATGAGAGAGTTGCACTGAAAAACTTAGAATTTACTGAAAAACCCGCATTAGACGAAATGCACAGTGTACTACATTGTATATGAGTGAGTTGCACTGAAAAACTTAGAATTTAATGAAAAACCCTCAGTAGACGAAATGCACAGTGTAGTACATTGTATATGAGTGAGTTGCACTGAAAAACTTAGAATTTACTGAAAAACCCGCATTAGACGAAATGCACAGTGTAGTACATTGTATATGAGTGAGTTGCACTGAAAAACTTAGAATTTACTGAAAAACCCGCATTAGACGAAAGGCACAGTGTAGTACATTGTATATGAGTGAGTTGCACTGAAAAACTTAGAATTTACTGAAAAACCCGCATTAGACGAAATGCACAGTGTAGTACATTGTATATGAGAGAGTTGCACTGAAAAACTTAGATTTACTGAAAAACCCGCATTAGACGAAATGCACAGTGTAGTACATTGTATATGAGTGAGTTGCACTGAAAAACTTAGAATTTACTGAAAAACCCGCATTAGACGAAAGGCACAGTGTAGTACATTGTATATGAGTGAGTTGCACTGAAAAACTTAGAATTTACTGAAAACCCGCATTAGACGAAATGCACAGTGTAGTACATTGTATATGAGTGAGTTGCACTGAAAAAATTTAGAATTTACTGAAAAACACGCATTAGACGAAATGCACAGTGTAGTACATTGTATATGAGTGAGTTGCACTGAAAAACTTAGAATTTACTGAAAAACCCGCATTAGACGAAATGCACAGTGTAGTACATTGAATATGAGTACTTTGCACTGAAAAACTTAGAATTTACTGAAAAACCCGCATTAGACGAAATGCACAGTGTAGTACATTGTATATGAGTGAGTTGCACTGAAAAACTTAGAATTTACTGAAAAACCCGCATTAGACGAAATGCACAGTGTAGTACATTGTATATGAGTGAGTTGCACTGAAAAACTTAGAATTTACTGAAAAACCCGCATTAGACGAAATGCACAGTGTAGTACATTGTATATGAGTGAGTTGCACTGAAAAACTTAGAATTTACTGAAAAACCCGCATTAGACGAAATGCAAAGTGTAGTACATTGTATATGAGTGAGTTGCACTGAAAAACTTAGAATTTACTGAAAAACCCGCATTAGACGAAATGCACAGTGTAGTACATTGTATATGAGTGAGTTGCACTGAAAAACTTAGAATTTACTGAAAAACCCGCATTAGACGACATGCACAGTGTAGTACATAGTATATGAGTGAGTTGCACTGAAAAATTTAGAATTTACTGAAAAACCCGCATTAGATGAAATGCAAAGTGTAGTACATAGTATATGAGTGAGTTGCACTGAAAAACTTAGAATTTACTGAAAAACCCGCATTAGACGAAATGCACAGTGTAGTACATTGTATATGAGAGAGTTGCACTGAAAAACTTAGAATTTACTGAAAAACCCGCATTAGACGAAATGCACACTGTAGTACATTGTATATGAGTGAGTTGCACTGAAAAACTTAGAATTTACTGAAAAACCCGCATTAGACTAAATGCACAGTGTAGTACATTGTATATGAGTGAGTTGTACTGAGACACTTAGAATTTACTGAAAAACCCGCATTAGACGAAATGCACAGTGTAGTACATTGTATATGAGTGAGTTGCACTGAAAAACTTAGAATTTACTGAAAAACCCGCATTAGACGAAATGCACAGTGTAGTACATTGTATATGAGTGAGTTGCACTGAAAAACTTAGAATTTACTGAAAAACCCGCATTAGACGAAATGCACAGTGTAGTACATTGTATATGAGTGAGTTGCACTGAAAAACTTAGAATTTACTGAAAAACCCGCATTAGACGAAATGCACAGTGTAGTACATTGTATATGAGTGAGTTGCACTGAAAAACTTAGAATTTACTGAAAACCCGCATTAGACGAAATGCACAGTGTAGTACATTGTATATGAGTGAGTTGCACTGAAAAACTTAGAATTTACTGAAAAACCCGCATTAGACGAAATGCACAGTGTAGTATATTGTATATGAGTGAGTTGCACTGAAAAACTTAGAATTTACTGAAAAACCCGCATTAGACGAAATGCACAGTGTAGTACATTTTATATGAGTGAGTTTCACTGAAAAACTTAGAATTTACTGAAAAACCCGCATTAGACGAAATGCACAGTGTAGTACATTGTATATGAGTGAGTTGCACTGAAAAACTTAGAATTTACTGAAAAACCCGCATTAGACGAAATGCACAGTGTAGTACATTGTATATGAGTGAGTTGCACTGAAAAACTTAGAATTTACTGAAAACCCGCATTAGACGAAATGCACAGTCTAGTACATTGTATATGAGTGAGTTGCACTGAAAAACTTAGAATTTACTGAAAAACCCGCATTAGACGAAATGCACAGTGTAGTACATTGTATATGAGTGAGTTGCACTGAAAAACTTAGAATTTACTGAAAAACCCGCATTAGACGAAATGCACAGTGTAGTACATTGTATATGAGTGAGTTGCACTGAAAAACTTAGAATTTACTGAAAAACCCGCATTAGACGAAATGCACAGTGTAGTACATTGTATATGAGTGAGTTGCACTGAAAAACTTAGAATTTACTGAAAAACCCGCATTAGACGAAATGCACAGTGTAGTACATTGTATATGAGTGAGTTGCACTGAAAAACTTAGAATTTACTGAAAAACCCGCATTAGACGAAATGCACAGTGTAGTACATTGTATATGAGTGAGTTGCAATGAAAAACTTAGAATTTACTGAAAAACCCGCATTAGACGAAATGCACAGTGTAGTACATAGTATATGAGTGAGTTGCACTGAAAAACTTAGAATTTACTGAAAAACCCGAATTAGACGAAATGCACAGTGTAGTACATTGTATATGAGAGAGTTGCACTGAAAAACTTAGAATTTACTGAAAAACCCGCATTAGACGAAATGCACAGTGTACTACATTGTATATGAGTGAGTTGCACTGAAAAACTTAGAATTTAATGAAAAACCCGCAGTAGACGAAATGCACAGTGTAGTACATTGTATATGAGTGAGTTGCACTGAAAAACTTAGAATTTACTGAAAAACCCGCATTAGACGAAATGCACAGTGTAGTACATTGTATATGAGTGAGTTGCACTGAAAAACTTAGAATTTACTGAAAAACCCGCATTAGACGAAATGCACAGTGTAGTACATTGTATATGAGTGAGTTGCACTGAAAAACTTAGAATTTACTGAAAAACCCGCATTAGACGAAATGCACAGTGTAGTACATTGTATATGAGAGAGTTGCACTGAAAAACTTAGATTTACTGGAAAACCCGCATTAGACGAAATGCACAGTGTAGTACATTGTATATGAGTGAGTTGCACTGAAAAACTTAGAATTTACTGAAAAACCCGCATTAGACGAAAGGCACAGTGTAGTACATTGTATATGAGTGAGTTGCACTGAAAAACTTAGAATTTACTGAAAACCCGCATTAGACGAAATGCACAGTGTAGTACATTGTATATGAGTGAGTTGCACTGAAAAAATTTAGAATTTACTGAAAAACACGCATTAGACGAAATGCACAGTGTAGTACATTGTATATGAGTGAGTTGCACTGAAAAACTTAGAATTTACTGAAAAACCCGCATTAGACGAAATGCACAGTGTAGTACATTGAATATGAGTACTTTGCACTGAAAAACTTAGAATTTACTGAAAAACCCGCATTAGACGAAATGCACAGTGTAGTACATTGTATATGAGTGAGTTGCACTGAAAAACTTAGAATTTACTGAAAAACCCGCATTAGACGAAATGCACAGTGTAGTACATTGTATATGAGTGAGTTGCACTGAAAAACTTAGAATTTACTGAAAAACCCGCATTAGACGAAATGCACAGTGTAGTACATTTTATATGAGTGAGTTTCACTGAAAAACTTAGAATTTACTGAAAATCCCGCATTAGACGAAATGCACAGTGTAGTACATTGTATATGAGTGAGTTGCACTGAAAAACTTAGAATTTACTGAAAAACCCGCATTAGACGAAATGCACAGTGTAGTACATTGTATATGAGTGAGTTGCACTGAAAAACTTAGAATTTACTGAAAACCCGCATTAGACGAAATGCACAGTGTAGTACATTGTATATGAGTGAGTTGCACTGAAAAATTTAGAATTTACTGAAAAACCCGCATTAGACGAAATGCACAGTGTAGTACATTGTATATGACTGAGTTGCACTGAAAAACTTAGAATTTACTGAAAAACCCGCATTAGACGAAATGCACAGTGTAGTACATTGTATATGAGTGAGTTGCACTGAAAAACTTAGAATTTCTGAAAAACCCGCAGTAGACGAAATGCACAGTGTAGTACATTGTATATGAGTGAGTTGCACTGAAAAACTTAGAATTTACTGAAAAACCCGCATTAGACGAAATGCACAGTGTAGTACATTGTATATGAGTGAGTTGCACTGAAAAACTTAGAATTTACTGAAAAACCCGCATTAGACGAAATGCACAGTGTAGTACATTGTATATGAGTGAGTTGCACTGAAAAACTTAGAATTTACTGAAAAACCCGCATTAGACGAAATGCACAGTGTAGTACATTGTATATGAGTGAGTTGCACTGAAAAACTTAGAATTTACTGAAAACCCGCATTAGACGAAATGCACAGTGTAGTACATTGTATATGAGTGAGTTGCACTGAAAAACTTAGAATTTACTGAAAAACCCGCATTAGACGAAATGCACAGTGTAGTACATTGTATATGAGTGAGTTGCACTGAAAAACTTAGAATTTACTGAAAAACCCGCATTAGACGAAATGCACAGTGTAGTACATTGTATATGAGTGAGTTGCACTGAAAAACTTAGAATTTACTGAAAAACCCGCATTAGACGAAATGCACAGTGTAGTACATTGTATATGAGTGAGTTGCAATGAAAAACTTAGAATTTACTGAAAAACCCGCATTAGACGAAATGCACAGTGTAGTACATAGTATATGATTGAGTTGCACTGAAAAACTTAGAATTTACTGAAAAACCCGAATTAGACGAAATGCACAGTGTAGTACATTGTATATGAGAGAGTTGCACTGAAAAACTTAGAATTTACTGAAAAACCCGCATTAGACGAAATGCACAGTGTACTACATTGTATATGAGTGAGTTGCACTGAAAAACTTAGAATTTAATGAAAAACCCGCAGTAGACGAAATGCACAGTGTAGTACATTGTATATGAGTGAGTTGCACTGAAAAACTTAGAATTTACTGAAAAACCCGCATTAGACGAAATGCACAGTGTAGTACATTGTATATGAGTGAGTTGCACTGAAAAACTTAGAATTTACTGAAAAACCCGCATTAGACGAAATGCACAGTGTAGTACATTGTATATGAGTGAGTTGCACTGAAAAACTTAGAATTTACTGAAAAACCCGCATTAGACGAAATGCACAGTGTAGTACATTGTATATGAGAGAGTTGCACTGAAAAACTTAGATTTACTGAAAAACCCGCATTAGACGAAATGCACAGAGTAGTACATTGTATATGAGTGAGTTGCACTGAAAAACTTAGAATTTACTGAAAAACCCGCATTAGACGAAAGGCACAGTGTAGTACATTGTATATGAGTGAGTTGCACTGAAAAACTTATCATTTACTGAAAACCCGCATTAGACGAAATGCACAGTGTAGTACATTGTATATGAGTGAGTTGCACTGAAAAAATTTAGAATTTACTGAAAAACACGCATTAGACGAAATGCACAGTGTAGTACATTGTATATGAGTGAGTTGCACTGAAAAACTTAGAATTTACTGAAAAACCCGCATTAGACGAAATGCACAGTGTAGTACATTGTATATGAGTGAGTTGCACTGAAAAACTTAGAATTTACTGAAAAACCCGCATTAGACGAAATGCACAGTGTAGTACATTGTATATGAGTGAGTTGCAATGAAAAACTTAGAATTTACTGAAAAACCCGCATTAGACGAAATGCACAGTGTAGTACATAGTATATGAGTGAGTTGCACTGAAAAACTTAGAATTTACTGAAAAACCCGAATTAGACGAAATGCACAGTGTAGTACATTGTATATGAGAGAGTTGCACTGAAAAACTTAGAATTTACTGAAAAACCCGCATTAGACGAAATGCACAGTGTACTACATTGTATATGAGTGAGTTGCACTGAAAAACTTAGAATTTAATGAAAAACCCGCAGTAGACGAAATGCACAGTGTAGTACATTGTATATGAGTGAGTTGCACTGAAAAACTTAGAATTTACTGAAAAACCCGCATTAGACGAAATGCACAGTGTAGTACATTGTATATGAGTGAGTTGCACTGAAAAACTTAGAATTTACTGAAAAACCCGCATTAGACGAAATGCACAGTGTAGTACATTGTATATGAGTGAGTTGCACTGAAAAACTTAGAATTTACTGAAAAACCCGCATTAGACGAAATGCACAGTGTAGTACATTGTATATGAGAGAGTTGCACTGAAAAACTTAGATTTACTGAAAAACCTGCATTAGACGAAATGCACAGTGTAGTACATTGTATATGAGTGAGTTGCACTGAAAAACTTAGAATTTACTGAAAAACCCGCATTAGACGAAAGGCACAGTGTAGTACATTGTATATGAGTGAGTTGCACTGAAAAACTTAGAATTTACTGAAAACCCGCATTAGACGAAATGCACAGTGTAGTACATTGTATATGAGTGAGTTGCACTGAAAAAATTTAGAATTTACTGAAAAACACGCATTAGACGAAATGCACAGTGTAGTACATTGTATATGAGTGAGTTGCACTGAAAAACTTAGAATTTACTGAAAAACCCGCATTAGACGAAATGCACAGTGTAGTACATTGAATATGAGTACTTTGCACTGAAAAACTTAGAATTTACTGAAAAACCCGCATTAGACGAAATGCACAGTGTAGTACATTGTATATGAGTGAGTTGCACTGAAAAACTTAGAATTTACTGAAAAACCCGCATTAGACGAAATGCACAGTGTAGTACATTGTATATGAGTGAGTTGCACTGAAAAACTTAGAATTTACTGAAAAACCCGCATTAGACGAAATGCACAGTGTAGTACATTTTATATGAGTGAGTTTCACTGAAAAACTTAGAATTTACTGAAAATCCCGCATTAGACGAAATGCACAGTGTAGTACATTGTATATGAGTGAGTTGCACTGAAAAACTTAGAATTTACTGAAAAACCCGCATTAGACGAAATGCACAGTGTAGTACATTGTATATGAGTGAGTTGCACTGAAAAACTTAGAATTTACTGAAAACCCGCATTAGACGAAATGCACAGTGTAGTACATTGTATATGAGTGAGTTGCACTGAAAAATTTAGAATTTACTGAAAAACCCGCATTAGACGAAATGCACAGTGTAGTACATTGTATATGACTGAGTTGCACTGAAAAACTTAGAATTTACTGAAAAACCCGCATTAGACGAAATGCACAGTGTAGTACATTGTATATGAGTGAGTTGCACTGAAAAACTTAGAATTTACTGAAAAACCCGCATTAGACGAAATGCACAGTGTACTACATTGTATATGAGTGAGTTGCACTGAAAAACTTAGAATTTCTGAAAAACCCGCAGTAGACGAAATGCACAGTGTAGTACATTGTATATGAGTGAGTTGCACTGAAAAACTTAGAATTTACTGAAAAACCCGCATTAGACGAAATGCACAGTGTAGTACATTGTATATGAGTGAGTTGCACTGAAAAACTTAGAATTTACTGAAAAACCCGCATTAGACGAAATGCACAGTGTAGTACATTGTATATGAGTGAGTTGCACTGAAAAACTTAGAATTTACTGAAAAACCCGCATTAGACGAAATGCACAGTGTAGTACATTGTATATGAGTGAGTTGCACTGAAAAACTTAGAATTTACTGAAAACCCGCATTAGACGAAATGCACAGTGTAGTACATTGTATATGAGTGAGTTGCACTGAAAAACTTAGAATTTACTGAAAAACCCGCATTAGACGAAATGCACAGTGTAGTACATTGTATATGAGTGAGTTGCACTGAAAAACTTAGAATTTACTGAAAAACCCGCATTAGACGAAATGCACAGTGTAGTACATTGTATATGAGAGAGTTGCACTGAAAAACTTAGATTTACTGAAAAACCTGCATTAGACGAAATGCACAGTGTAGTACATTGTATATGAGTGAGTTGCACTGAAAAACTTAGAATTTACTGAAAAACCCGCATTAGACGAAAGGCACAGTGTAGTACATTGTATATGAGTGAGTTGCACTGAAAAACTTAGAATTTACTGAAAACCCGCATTAGACGAAATGCACAGTGTAGTACATTGTATATGAGTGAGTTGCACTGAAAAAATTTAGAATTTACTGAAAAACACGCATTAGACGAAATGCACAGTGTAGTACATTGTATATGAGTGAGTTGCACTGAAAAACTTAGAATTTACTGAAAAACCCGCATTAGACGAAATGCACAGTGTAGTACATTGAATATGAGTACTTTGCACTGAAAAACTTAGAATTTACTGAAAAACCCGCATTAGACGAAATGCACAGTGTAGTACATTGTATATGAGTGAGTTGCACTGAAAAACTTAGAATTTACTGAAAAACCCGCATTAGACGAAATGCACAGTGTAGTACATTGTATATGAGT
Organism: Mus caroli; assembly: GCF_978045245.1. Taxonomy (NCBI): domain Eukaryota; kingdom Metazoa; phylum Chordata; class Mammalia; order Rodentia; family Muridae; genus Mus; species Mus caroli. The sequence continues at coordinate 49,956 of NW_028227683.1, read as the reverse complement.
GAGTTGCACTGAAAAACTTAGAATTTACTGAAAAACCCGCATTAGACGAAATGCACAGTGTAGTACATTTTATATGAGTGAGTTTCACTGAAAAACTTAGAATTTACTGAAAATCCCGCATTAGACGAAATGCACAGTGTAGTACATTGTATATGAGTGAGTTGCACTGAAAAACTTAGAATTTACTGAAAAACCCGCATTAGACGAAATGCACAGTGTAGTACATTGTATATGAGTGAGTTGCACTGAAAAACTTAGAATTTACTGAAAACCCGCATTAGACGAAATGCACAGTGTAGTACATTGTATATGAGTGAGTTGCACTGAAAAATTTAGAATTTACTGAAAAACCCGCATTAGACGAAATGCACAGTGTAGTACATTGTATATGACTGAGTTGCACTGAAAAACTTAGAATTTACTGAAAAACCCGCATTAGACGAAATGCACAGTGTAGTACATTGTATATGAGTGAGTTGCACTGAAAAACTTAGAATTTACTGAAAAACCCGCATTAGACGAAATGCACAGTGTACTACATTGTATATGAGTGAGTTGCACTGAAAAACTTAGAATTTCTGAAAAACCCGCAGTAGACGAAATGCACAGTGTAGTACATTGTATATGAGTGAGTTGCACTGAAAAACTTAGAATTTACTGAAAAACCCGCATTAGACGAAATGCACAGTGTAGTACATTGTATATGAGTGAGTTGCACTGAAAAACTTAGAATTTACTGAAAAACCCGCATTAGACGAAATGCACAGTGTAGTACATTGTATATGAGTGAGTTGCACTGAAAAACTTAGAATTTACTGAAAAACCCGCATTAGACGAAATGCACAGTGTAGTACATTGTATATGAGTGAGTTGCACTGAAAAACTTAGAATTTACTGAAAACCCGCATTAGACGAAATGCACAGTGTAGTACATTGTATATGAGTGAGTTGCACTGAAAAACTTAGAATTTACTGAAAAACCCGCATTAGACGAAATGCACAGTGTAGTACATTGTATATGAGTGAGTTGCACTGAAAAACTTAGAATTTACTGAAAAACCCGCATTAGACGAAATGCACAGTGTAGTACATTGTATATGAGTGAGTTGCACTGAAAAACTTAGAATTTACTGAAAAACCCGCATTAGACGAAATGCACAGTGTAGTACATTGTATATGAGTGAGTTGCACTGAAAAACTTAGAATTTTCTGAAAAACCCGCATTAGACGAAATGCAAAGTGTAGTACATTGTATATGAGTGAGTTGCACTGAAAAACTTAGAATTTACTGAAAAACCCGCATTAGACGAAATGCACAGTGTAGTACATTGTATATGAGTGAGTTGCACTGAAAAAGTTAGAATTTACTGAAAAACCCGCATTAGACGAAATGCACAGTGTAGTACATAGTATATGAGTGAGTTGCACTGAAAAATTTAGAATTTACTGAAAAACCCGCATTAGACGAAATGCACAGTGTAGTACATAGTATATGAGTGAGTTGCACTGAAAAACTTAGAATTTACTGAAAAACCCGCATTAGACGAAATGCACAGTGTAGTACATTGTATATGAGAGAGTTGCACTGAAAAACTTAGAATTTACTGAAAAACCCGCATTAGACGAAATGCACACTGTAGTACATTGTATATGAGTGAGTTGCACTGAAAAACTTAGAATTTACTGAAAAACCCGCATTAGACGAAATGCACAGTGTAGTACATTGTATATGAGTGAGTTGTACTGAAAAACTTAGAATTTACTGAAAAACCCGCATTAGACGAAATGCACAGTGTAGTACATTGTATATGAGTGAGTTGCACTGAAAAACTTAGAATTTACTGAAAAACCCGCATTAGACGAAATGCACAGTGTAGTACATTGTATATGAGTGAGTTGCACTGAAAAACTTAGAATTTACTGAAAAACCCGCATTAGACGAAATGCACAGTGTAGTACATTGTATATGAGTGAGTTGCACTGAAAAATTTAGAATTTACTGAAAAACCCGCATTAGACGAAATGCACAGTGTAGTACATAGTGTATGAGTGAGTTGCACTGAAAAACTTAGAATTTACTGAAAAACCCGCATTAGACGAAATGCACAGTGTAGTACATTGTATATGAGAGAGTTGCACTGAAAAACTTAGAATTTACTGAAAAACCCGCATTAGACGAAATGCACAGTGTAGTACATTGTATATGAGTGAGTTGCACTGAAAAACTTAGAATTTACTGAAAAACCCGCATTAGACGAAATGCACAGTGTAGTACATTGTATATGAGTGAGTTGTACTGAAAAACTTAGAATTTACTGAAAAACCCGCATTAGACGAAATGCACAGTGTAGTACATTGTATATGAGTGAGTTGCACTGAAAAACTTAGAATTTACTGAAAAACCCGCATTAGACGAAATGCACAGTGTAGTACATTGTATATGAGTGAGTTGCACTGAAAAACTTAGAATTTACTGAAAAACCCGCATTAGACGAAATGCACAGTGTAGTACATTGTATATGAGTGAGTTGCACTGAAAAACTTAGAATTTACTGAAAAACCCGCATTAGACGAAATGCACAGTGTAGTACATTGTATATGAGTGAGTTGCACTGAAAAACTTAGAATTTACTGAAAACCCGCATTAGACGAAATGCACAGTGTAGTACATTGTATATGAGTGAGTTGCACTGAAAAACTTAGAATTTACTGAAAAACCCGCATTAGACGAAATGCACAGTGTAGTATATTGTATATGAGTGAGTTGCACTGAAAAACTTAGAATTTACTGAAAAACCCGCATTAGACGAAATGCACAGTGTAGTACATTTTATATGAGTGAGTTTCACTGAAAAACTTAGAATTTACTGAAAAACCCGCATTAGACGAAATGCACAGTGTAGTACATTGTATATGAGTGAGTTGCACTGAAAAACTTAGAATTTACTGAAAAACCCGCATTAGACGAAATGCACAGTGTAGTACATTGTATATGAGTGAGTTGCACTGAAAAACTTAGAATTTACTGAAAACCCGCATTAGACGAAATGCACAGTCTAGTACATTGTATAAGAGTGAGTTGCACTGAAAAACTTAGAATTTACTGAAAAACCCGCATTAGACGAAATGCACAGTGTAGTACATTGTATATGAGTGAGTTGCACTGAAAAACTTAGAATTTACTGAAAAACCAGCATTAGACGAAATGCACAGTGTAGTACATTGTATATGAGTGAGTTGCACTGAAAAACTTAGAATTTACTGAAAAACCCGCATTAGACGAAATGCACAGTGTAGTACATTGTATATGAGTGAGTTGCACTGAAAAACTTAGAATTTACTGAAAAACCCACATTAGACGAAATGCACAGTGTAGTACATTGTATATGAGTGAGTTGCACTGAAAAACTTAGAATTTACTGAAAAACCCGCATTAGACGAAATGCACAGTGTAGTACATTGTATATGAGTGAGTTGCAATGAAAAACTTAGAATTTACTGAAAAACCCGCATTAGACGAAATGCACAGTGTAGTACATAGTATATGAGTGAGTTGCACTGAAAAACTTAGAATTTACTGAAAAACCCGAATTAGACGAAATGCACAGTGTAGTACATTGTATATGAGAGAGTTGCACTGAAAAACTTAGAATTTACTGAAAAACCCGCATTAGACGAAATGCACAGTGTACTACATTGTATATGAGTGAGTTGCACTGAAAAACTTAGAATTTAATGAAAAACCCGCAGTAGACGAAATGCACAGTGTAGTACATTGTATATGAGTGAGTTGCACTGAAAAACTTAGAATTTACTGAAAAACCCGCATTAGACGAAATGCACAGTGTAGTACATTGTATATGAGTGAGTTGCACTGAAAAACTTAGAATTTACTGAAAATACCCGCATTAGACGAAATGCACAGTGTAGTACATTGTATATGAGTGAGTTGCACTGAAAAACTTAGAATTTACTGAAAAACCCGCATTAGACGAAATGCACAGTGTAGTACATTGTATATGAGAGAGTTGCACTGAAAAACTTAGATTTACTGAAAAACCCGCATTAGACGAAATGCACAGTGTAGTACATTGTATATGAGTGAGTTGCACTGAAAAACTTAGAATTTACTGAAAAACCCGCATTAGACGAAAGGCACAGTGTAGTACATTGTATATGAGTGAGTTGCACTGAAAAACTTAGAATTTACTGAAAACCCGCATTAGACGAAATGCACAGTGTAGTACATTGTATATGAGTGAGTTGCACTGAAAAAATTTAGAATTTACTGAAAAACACGCATTAGACGAAATGCACAGTGTAGTACATTGTATATGAGTGAGTTGCACTGAAAAACTTAGAATTTACTGAAAAACCCGCATTAGACGAAATGCACAGTGTAGTACATTGAATATGAGTACTTTGCACTGAAAAACTTAGAATTTACTGAAAAACCCGCATTAGACGAAATGCACAGTGTAGTACATTGTATATGAGTGAGTTGCACTGAAAAACTTAGAATTTACTGAAAAACCCGCATTAGACGAATTGCACAGTGTACTACATTGTATATGAGTGAGTTGCACTGAAAAACTTAGAATTTACTGAAAAACCCGCAGTAGACGAAATGCACAGTGTAGTACATTGTATATGAGTGAGTTGCACTGAAAAACTTAGAATTTACTGAAAAACCCGCATTAGACGAAATGCACAGTGTAGTACATTGTATATGAGTGAGTTGCACTGAAAAACTTAGAATTTACTGAAAAACCCGCATTAGACGAAATGCACAGTGTAGTACATTGTATATGAGTGAGTTGCACTGAAAAACTTAGAATTTACTGAAAAACCCGCATTAGACGAAATGCACAGTGTAGTACATTGTATATGAGTGAGTTGCACTGAAAAACTTAGAATTTACTGAAAACCCGCAGTAGACGAAATGCACAGTGTAGTACATTGTATATGAGTGAGTTGCACTGAAAAACTTAGAATTTACTGAAAAACCCGCATTAGACGAAATGCACAGTGTAGTACATTGTATATGAGTGAGTTGCACTGAAAAACTTAGAATTTACTGAAAAACCCGCATTAGACGAAATGCACAGTGTAGTACATTGTATATGAGTGAGTTGCACTGAAAAACTTAGAATTTACTGAAAAACCCGCATTAGACGAAATGCACAGTGTAGTACATTGTATATGAGTGAGTTGCACTGAAAAACTTAGAATTTACTGAAAAACCCGCATTAGACGAAATGCAAAGTGTAGTACATTGTATATGAGTGAGTTGCACTGAAAAACTTAGAATTTACTGAAAAACCCGCATTAGACGAAATGCACAGTGTAGTACATAGTATATGAGTGAGTTGCACTGAAAAATTTAGAATTTACTGAAAAACCCGCATTAGACGAAATGCACAGTGTAGTACATAGTATATGAGTGAGTTGCACTGAAAAACTTAGAATTTACTGAAAAACCCGCATTAGACGAAATGCACAGTGTAGTACATTGTATATGAGAGAGTTGCACTGAAAAACTTAGAATTTACTGAAAAACCCGCATTAGACGAAATGCACAGTGTAGTACATTGTATATGAGTGAGTTGTACTGAAAAACTTAGAATTTACTGAAAAACCCGCATTAGACGAAATGCACAGTGTAGTACATTGTATATGAGTGAGTTGCACTGAAAAACTTAGAATTTACTGAAAAACCCGCATTAGACGAAATGCACAGTGTAGTACATTGTATATGAGTGAGTTGCACTGAAAAACTTAGAATTTACTGAAAAACCCGCATTAGACGAAATGCACAGTGTAGTACATTGTATATGAGTGAGTTGCACTGAAAAATTTAGAATTTACTGAAAAACCCGCATTAGACGAAATGCACAGTGTAGTACATAGTATATGAGTGAGTTGCACTGAAAAACTTAGAATTTACTGAAAAACCCGCATTAGACGAAATGCACAGTGTAGTACATTGTATATGAGAGAGTTGCACTGAAAACTTAGAATTTACTGAAAAACCCGCATTAGACGAAATGCACAGTGTAGTACATTGTATATGAGTGAGTTGCACTGAAAAACTTAGAATTTACTGAAAAACCCGCATTAGACGAAATGCACAGTGTAGTACATTGTATATGAGTGAGTTGTACTGAAAAACTTAGAATTTACTGAAAAACCCGCATTAGACGAAATGCACAGTGTAGTACATTGTATATGAGTGAGTTGCACTGAAAAACTTAGAATTTACTGAAAAACCCGCATTAGACGAAATGCACAGTGTAGTACATTGTATATGAGTGAGTTGCACTGAAAAACTTAGAATTTACTGAAAAACCCGCATTAGACGAAATGCACAGTGTAGTACATTGTATATGAGTGAGTTGCACTGAAAAACTTAGAATTTACTGAAAAACCCGCATTAGACGAAATGCACAGTGTAGTACATTGTATATGAGTGAGTTGCACTGAAAAACTTAGAATTTACTGAAAACCCGCATTAGACAAAATGCACAGTGTAGTACATTGTATATGAGTGAGTTGCACTGAAAAACTTAGAATTTACTGAAAAACCCGCATTAGACGAAATGCACAGTGTAGTATATTGTATATGAGTGAGTTGCACTGAAAAACTTAGAATTTACTGAAAAACCCGCATTAGACGAAATGCACAGTGTAGTACATTTTATATGAGTGAGTTTCACTGAAAAACTTAGAATTTACTGAAAAACCCACATTAGACGAAATGCACAGTGTAGTACATTGTATATGAGTGAGTTGCACTGAAAAACTTAGAATTTACTGAAAAACCCGCATTAGACGAAATGCACAGTGTAGTACATTGTATATGAGTGAGTTGCACTGAAAAACTTAGAATTTACTGAAAACCCGCATTAGACGAAATGCACAGTCTAGTACATTGTATATGAGTGAGTTGCACTGAAAAACTTAGAATTTACTGAAAAACCCGCATTAGACGAAATGCACAGTGTAGTACATTGTATATGAGTGAGTTGCACTGAAAAACTTAGAATTTACTGAAAAACCCGCATTAGACGAAATGCACAGTGTAGTACATTGTATATGAGTGAGTTGCACTGAAAAACTTAGAATTTACTGAAAAACCCGCATTAGACGAAATGCACAGTGTAGTACATTGTATATGAGTGAGTTGCACTGAAAAACTTAGAATTTACTGAAAAACCCGCATTAGACGAAATGCACAGTGTAGTACATTGTATATGAGTGAGTTGCAATGAAAAACTTAGAATTTACTGAAAAACCCGCATTAGACGAAATGCACAGTGTAGTACATAGTATATGAGTGAGTTGCACTGAAAAACTTAGAATTTACTGAAAAACCCGAATTAGACGAAATGCACAGTGTAGTACATTGTATATGAGAGAGTTGCACTGAAAAACTTAGAATTTACTGAAAAACCCGCATTAGACGAAATGCACAGTGTACTACATTGTATATGAGTGAGTTGCACTGAAAAACTTAGAATTTAATGAAAAACCCGCAGTAGACGAAATGCACAGTGTAGTACATTGTATATGAGTGAGTTGCACTGAAAAACTTAGAATTTACTGAAAAACCCGCATTAGACGAAATGCACAGTGTAGTACATTGTATATGAGTGAGTTGCACTGAAAAACTTAGAATTTACTGAAAAACCCGCATTAGACGAAATGCACAGTGTAGTACATTGTATATGAGTGAGTTGCACTGAAAAACTTAGAATTTACTGAAAAACCCGCATTAGACGAAATGCACAGTGTAGTACATTGTATATGAGAGAGTTGCACTGAAAAACTTAGATTTACTGAAAAACCCGCATTAGACGAAATGCACAGTGTAGTACATTGTATATGAGTGAGTTGCACTGAAAAACTTAGAATTTACTGAAAAACCCGCATTAGACGAAAGGCACAGTGTAGTACATTGTATATGAGTGAGTTGCACTGAAAAACTTAGAATTTACTGAAAACCCGCATTAGACGAAATGCACAGTGTAGTACATTGTATATGAGTGAGTTGCACTGAAAAAACTTAGAATTTACTGAAAAACACGCATTAGACGAAATGCACAGTGTAGTACATTGTATATGAGTGAGTTGCACTGAAAAACTTAGAATTTACTGAAAAACCCGCATTAGACGAAATGCACAGTGTAGTACATTGAATATGAGTACTTTGCACTGAAAAACTTAGAATTTACTGAAAAACCCGCATTAGACGAAATGCACAGTGTAGTACATTGTATATGAGTGAGTTGCACTGAAAAACTTAGAATTTACTGAAAAACCCGCATTAGACGAAATGCACAGTGTAGTACATTTTATATGAGTGAGTTTCACTGAAAAACTTAGAATTTACTGAAAAACCCGCATTAGACGAAATGCACAGTGTAGTACATTGTATATGAGTGAGTTGCACTGAAAAACTTAGAATTTACTGAAAAACCCGCATTAGAC